>NW_020955980.1:130846-157777 GCF_003031625.1 Empidonax traillii | reverse complement strand
CTCAGCAATACAGCTGATAGGATCCATTTCTAATAGTAAAACTATTTGATATTGAAACACCCCTGTTGGGCAGCACTTCCTGAAGTTGCATAAAAACTTGGTGATATGGAGATATCTTTGGGTGGGAGGAAGGAAAAGGGGGATTTTGAGAACTACGTAATTAATTGGAGATTGCTGCAGTTATGATGTTTTGGGCTTACAAAATGCCACATAGTTTGAATACATAAGTAAGCTAAAATATTTTCTTTATACGTATGCTGTTCAAACTAATTATATAAAGCTGAAGGGAATTTTTGCCTCTTGGAATAAACTTTACCCTAGTCTTAAACATATGTTCTCACTTATTGTTGATAGCTTCTTTAATACCGTAAAAAACTACAGCAGGTATTGCAAGAATTCAGTAATTTAATCTTAAACCTTTGAAGTTAAATCATGTGAAATGTATGTCATGCTGATACCTTTATAAAAACATAATGGAATTAAAACCAAAATCATTATTAAAACCAAGATCATTAATATAGTTTAGAACTCACTTTTGTGACAGTAAAGATCCTGAATAATCCTAGACACTTTTTAGGTATTTTCTTTGACAGTGAAACTTTATGAACTGTAAAAGCAAGATTTGTATTAAGGGTTTTGGAAATGTGTCACTGTGTAATAACGTTTCTACACTAAGCTGAAGAAAATAGTATTGTGGTTGACTGTAAAATGTAACTGGCTTTTTTTATGTGTTACTACTTAACTGTTGCATCAGTGAAGTGATTTTCTCTGCTTTTCTTTGCTGTCAAGCAAAACCAGCTTGATCTGCTGCAAGCTCAGTACTTTTGCAACTTGTTCTCTGTTAAAAATGGTAGAGATGGCATTAGTGGGAAAACAATTACATGCTTTGTAAGCAGTGCGAATGAGTTATGACTAAGTATATTGATTTGCCTGGCCAACACAAACTCCAGACAGATTTATTTTTTTTTTTCCATGGCCTTTCCATGAGAGGGTCACATTGGTTGGTTGTTATTGCCCTGGCTATGGTTGATTTCTACAAACGAAACTGCTTTCTGGGGAAATGGAAGGGTTTTTAATTTATTTTTTTAAATAGATTTTGATCACTGATGTGTGATGTTGAATGGATTGGGGAAGGCTTGTTCCTCTCTTAGCTTCTGTTAGTTTGTGAAATTCTTTGCCTTCTCTTTGACTTGGCTTTGCCAATTGCATGCACAATAAGAAAATTAATGACTTTCAAAAATAGAATAAATAGAATTTTTTTTTTTTTTTTTTTTACTGTCTAGGCAGGAGAAACCACGTCTTTGCTTGTGCCAAACGTGTTCCTGTTTTTCTTAAATTTCCCATCTTTTTTTCTTTTCCACTAAACCCGCAAAGGTGATTGGAATATGCTGTCCAGAGTTCCTTGCTGCATTTAGAACGCAGGGTGCTAAACCTGTAAATTCCGCAAACTGAAACCGTAATAATGGGATTATGAGACACTGAGATGACTTCTTACTTTTTCAGTCCAGCTGGAATTAACAGAGCTCCCTCTTGGTGGGTACCCCTCAGCATTGCCCCCTCCAACTGAGAGACAGTACTGGTGGTCAGTGCCCTGGTGTCAGAGGTTTCAAGTTAAAATTTAGTAAACTGGTAATAATGGGTCTGAATGATATCCCCAAATGACGGTACTGCTTTTACTCTTCAAATGCTGGGTTTGTACTTTAAAATATGGATTTCTTTCCATAAGTTGATTAAGAACACATATTAGTTGAAAGTTCTGACATTGAGACAAAGCTAAGTAATTTTAGAATAACGGTTAAATGGTAAATAAGGTAAAATAATGGAAGTGCATGATACAAAGGGATTATACTGTAAAACAAACTGTTTACATAAGTATGTTCCTATCTCTAAAGAGACTTTTTTTTATAATAGACCTAATTCTTCCATGATCTCTTCAGGCACATTTGGTACAAAGGACATCCTTTTGTGCTTACTTTAATTAAGATGGTGTACTTTTAGAATAGTTTATGGTGAGAAGAATAAGGGCATGGCCTGCTACTGAGTGAAAAAACATAACGTGATGCTTAGAAAATTGTATGTTCAGTGCACTTTTTGCTTCAGAACTCTTTACTGCAAGTTAGGCTGTAATTATACCTGGTCCCAGAAACAGAGAAACTTTTCTTAGATAAAGAAGGTGATGAAGAACACTTACAAAAGCGGTAATTTGAAAAGCAGGTGAAATTTTAATGAAGGATAGTTTGGTTCACTTTGTTCCTGGTCACAGAACTGCTATCAGCTTCTGTGTAGACAGATAAATTTCTTTAAATGGAGAAAGAAGCCAAGCCCAGTACGTGTATCTATGTGGACAAGGGGAAAAAGAAGCACTGGAGATCTGGAGTCCACTTCCTAAAATATTGCAACAAATTTGGACTATTTGGTAAGCTTTTCAAGTGCAAAGGTGATAAATAAACATAAATGTGCATTTTCTCAAACCAAAATTCACAGCCTCTCAAGTCTTTTTTCGTGGCATGGTATCCAGTCTTGTTTGGTAGGAACAAATATGTCCTTAGTTTAGTTAGTTATTCTAATGGATTTTTCTGTATGATAAGCAAGGATGTTTCTCTAAATACTGTAACACTGATGAAAAACGTTAAATAGTTTCATGGATCACTGTCAGACCAGAGGATGTCTAGACTGAATGATCTCTGCAGGGTTCTGTCACTAATTTTGACTTAAGTAAAATGTTAAGGCTATGCAGTATTAACAGCAGATGGTATCAAGCTAGGAATTGCTGCCAGTGCACTGGAAAATGCGGTTAGGTTAAGAATGGCTTGAAGGAAATGGAGAAGCAGCCTGGGAGGGGGAAAAAACCCATGCCTTTTGAATAAGGACAAGAATTAAGATCCTCCATTTATTTATCATCTCTACAAGACTGCAGGGGAGTAGAATGAGCTTGGTACAAAGTGTCTGGGAGTGTTGCTGTTAAGAAGGCAGATGTGATTCTGTTAACAGGTGATGCAAACAACTCAAGTGTGCTGTGACGTATTCAGGTTAAGTTTCTATATATCAGTCCTCCATGCTAGGCTAGGCGTTTCACCCCAAGCTACAGTAATTTGAGAGAGCACAGAGGAAAGAATGAAGTCTTGAAAATGTGATTATTTTATTCACAGAGATGTAGAACTGTTTCCCTTAACGAACAGAAGACTACAGAGAGAAGGAAGAGTGGTTTTCAGGTCAGATATAAGCAAGGAGAGTATTTTCCTGTATAGCCACTCTGACAACAGAACCACTGATAACGTGTTTAAACTGCAACAAAGATAGTGTAAATGGGCACTAGAAAATGAACTGAACCAGTGGAACAGATTGCTTGGGAAGACTATGGTATTTCCATTTTTAGAGTGTCTCATAAGGCACAGATTAACTATGTCTAGACCATGTTTTTCTCCCCCAATCCTGAGAGTCAGGATTAGCTGATTTATTGAGCTCCTTCCCAACCATTAGAGAATTAGAAAATCCTAGAAGGGTTTCTAGAAAGCAGGGGCATTTGAATTTAAAAGGTATCAAAGTGTTTAATAGCATTGGGCCCATGTTAATCACCTTCTCATTTCGTGCTAAAGGGTCTTGCTATCGAAATTGCGCATCTGTACTCTCTCATTTCCACTCCCTGCTCTTCAAAGAAAAGTAATATTGCAATGGGGGAGAGGGGGAAATACTTTTATAAATCTTCTGGCTCACTTCCATTTCATGTCTGTAAATATCTTCCAGTTGACACACTAAGTGTATACTGATTGCTACAAACTTCCCGAATCAATCTTTCTTCCCCAGCTATATATAAAATTGCTTTGGGGATGAGGGAGAAATTAAACTCTTTAAACCCTGTGGTACGTTTGGTATCAGATTCTTAAATCTCAGACTGCTTTGCTCATTAGTCTGAGTTAGAATTAAGATATAAAGTAAACCATTCCCTTATTAGCAGATACCAGTCTTTATCTTGCATGTCTTTTTTTCTAAACCTGGCAATTAAAATGCATGAATAAGAGGCGGTGTGCTCTGGTAGCAGGAACTTGGACCTGGGAGACAGAACTGTCAGCATCTTCATCTTAGACATGTTGTTGAATTATGATTTGCTGAAGGGCATGTTTAATTCCTGGCCCTGTTTTCCACACACAGAATGTAATGCTATAAGTATTAATTTTTTTGTCTGTAGCTACAGAGATGAAAACTCTCAGGCATGTCTTTCCACATTAAAAGTTAGAATGTAAGCCCAAGATTTTCATTCATGGATTTTTAGGTCGTTTGATTTTATCCTGATACAGTATCTTCAGGTTAAAAAATAATCATTTAAATTTTGGTAGATTGAAAAATACCTATGACTTTGATATTTTCCCTAGTCTTTGTGTATGGAAAATGCAAACTCCTCTTTTCTTCCTTTGCTTTTTTTCCCCCACTACTATTGAAGATAGCTCCTTTCTCAAAGAATTCAGATGTAATGGTGTAGTTGTCTAATTTGCTTAATTTATAAGAGTACAGAAAGCTTGGAAGACTTAAATTTTGTTGGAATCCCAGTTCTGTTCTTTTCCAAGTGAGAAGGCTGGATCAGTATTAACTGGCTTGACTTGTAGCATTGTTGTAGAAATGCAGCTAGCCTAAGGATTTATTTTTTAATTTTAGTTCCTTGAGAGGCTGAGGGCAATGCCCATATGATGTTATTCTGGTTGGACAGACCAGCAGTGTTGAAGAGTGAGAGGGCATGTAGGGTCTTTAGGGCAATGATTTACCTTTGTTAAAACTGGTAGCATCAGGATGAAATCCCTGCAGGCTTCTTTCTGCAGATACTGTTCTAAGCTGACCCTCCACAGACATTCACATTTTAATTTATTATTAGTGTCACCCCGCAGGGTTTATAGTTCGTTCAGTGAATTCTTTATAAAAGAACTGGCATCATTTTTAAAAGGTTATGTTCAATTCTTGTTTCCACAGCACAAGTTGCCATGGATATGTCAGGTTCTTAATGTTTGTTTACAGAGGGATGAGGTAGAGAAGGGTCGTGCTAACTATTTCAAAAGAGTGTTGTGCTTTCAAAGGATGCTTTTCTCATTAGGAGTCAACTGGCCAGTAAATGTCAATTCTGCTGTCTCCTTTGAGAATGGATTAAATTCACTTTGAAATTACTTAATGTAGAGATGTTCCTGTGTATATCTTTACTCTGCACTGGCTTGCTGGTTGTTGAGGTTGCTTTATTCCCTCTGCAGTAGAATAACCCTGCTGATTTTGTGTGCCCTGTGTAGTGTGTTGGAGTCCTGTCAATCAGCATTTAAATAGGGAGGGCACGTGCCCAGAAACGAGGAATGCAGTGTTGCCACTGTCAAACCTGCTGTATCTCATGGACCTGCATGGGGCAAGGAAGGGTCCTAGACTTGCCATGACTGGGGGAAAAGGGAATGGTGATTTTTTTTTTTTTTCCCCTGACTAAGAACTGACAGAACAAGGAAATTAAGCCTTAAAACTCCTGCATGCATAGATCAAATGCCCAGGAGAGACTACTTACATAATACAACACTTAAAGTATGTTTCTGGTCAGTTCTCTGCCTTCCAAATCCTCTGCTTTGCTGCTTCCTAACTGCTCATTTACTTTTCTCCCCTTCCAAAATAAAGACCGCAAAGATAAATGTGTTTATGTAACCTCTGAAATCTTGATTCAGAAATACTGACCAATCCCATGCTCAACACAGCAGACTCTGCTGTTAAGTAACCACTGGAAAAAGTATACAGTTAAAACAAAAGTCAGACATTAACTTGTTTCTTTCCCAGGTCACACTGGAAGAGGCACGGGCAGGCACGTTTGAAAGCTGAAGAAAACAAATCCTACATTTGTCATAGTGAAGGTACAAGTAGTCTAAGTGCTGCTCATGTCTCATTGCAAGCTGTGCAGTCCTTAAGGACAAGATAAACAACTGCTGCAGGACACGTGGATAGTTTTTTTTTTTGTCAAATAAGCCAAAAGAGAAGCCTAAAGTCAAGAGGCAACATAGTGGACCTGAATGAAAAGGTGAACGTACTCTTGTGGAAAGTGGAAGGTATTAAAGAAGCAGCTCTGATAGAAATAGATGACTGCTTTTACTGGGGCAAAAGAAACAACTAGCAGCAGTTTTCTTGGTAAAATTGAGCTTTGTTTACATGCTGTGATAAACTTAATTGAGAAACTCCACAGCTGCAATGACTGTCCCCTTCCACTTCGTGGTCAAAGGCAGGGGGAGAGGCCTGGGCAGGACCTAACTGTATTGATCGGTTCCCATATGAGTTCCACTGTCGACCTTTTAAAGTTATCTCACATGTCAAATTTATTAAAAGTATTTTGACAGAAGTGTGAGAGTCTTATACCTTGTGTGTTCCAATAATCTGAAATGTCTCTACAAAGAAATGTCCTGTGTATTTTAAAATGTGTAAATGAAATACCCTCAGTGTGCTAATTTTAGTGCAGTACGTCCGAGCTGACTTTCCAAATGAAGGTAATAAGATGTTCTATGGGTTCAGTATCCATAGCAATAGCCAGAGGTGTCTTTGTGAGGTGATAGGTACCGATCCAGCTGTGTTATAGGCTATGCATGTGTAATAGAAGAGCTCTTTCATTGCTTTTAAAGGTGTAGTACAAACCTTGAGTGATTTGTTCAAGCTAAATACCCCTTAGCAGCCACCACCATTAAAGATCTACATTTTCCATTCAGGAACAGGAACGTGGAGTCTGTATTTTCTGCACCTCTTTGGAGATACAGTTTGGTTGGGTCCTTCTTTGTAGCCAAACATCTGGTCAGGAGTGTGTGCCAGAGAGAGAACCTTTATCTTGCAGAACAGTGAGGCAAGCTGTAGTGTAGTTTTCTTTGACACAAGTTCAACTTCTTCAGGCAGAAAGTGAGCATGGATTTCAGGAGGCTAGAATCACATGTCTAGGGCTAAATGAAGTTGTGAGAATCTTCACTGGAATCTCCGAGAAAAGGTTTTCTAACTTCAGGTTTTGAGGCCTGATGTGGTGTGGCTCCCTGTGCTGCCTCTAAGATACAGCCCATGTACCACAAATGTAAAAATTCAGCAGGATGTTACAGCATAACAGTGCTTGGGGATGAATGCCTTTTGGGGTCTATGCTTATTTTATTAGGTGATGTCTTAACAATACCTATCTGTCTCTGCTGATAATCACCAGTTACACTCTTGGGGTAGTGTGCTTTTATGGCAGTTCAAGCCTAATTTTCAAGTAGATTTCTAGATAAAAAGCCCCTATGTTTGATTGTTTTGAGTTTTTTTCAGTCATCCCATATGTTTATTGTCCATACCTGGAAATTGTGCTTGGGTTAGTGACAGGAAAGAAAATTCCAAATGCTATATACATCTGTTGGATTACTTCATTTTCCATCAATCCTCTGGCCTGACCCAACAGCCAGCTTCCAATGCTGATGCTGCCAGCCATCAAGATCCTAAATATTCACAGAGTGCTCTACTAAATGTTTTCAGATTAACCCTTACAGCACAGTAGAAAGTGCCTCAAATGCAGAATGTCGGGGAAAAAATAAGATACCCAGAATTTTGTTCTCTTATTCCAAAAGGAGTGACTGTTCCTGTGAGTATGTTGACATGGAGGAAACTGAGTGGCTACCTTGTTTTTACACATGCCTCTGTATTACTCTTCTGGAACAGCTCATTTCATATGAGGTACATTTTGAACTAAATAGCCAGTTAGATGAGGCATTAAAGTGAGAATGCTCATCTGTTTGATTCTGTTTTACTTAATACTTATCTGTTTTTTTCCTCTGTTTTTTTCACATAAGATTGCCTGTCTCATGCAAGAAATTGAAGCTTGTTCTATGAGCCATAAAAATCAATCTTACCTTCAAAAGAGGAATAAATTTGCATTACTGTTTAAAAGATTCATGTTTGAGGAGCTTGTCCCAAACCAAAGGTTTGGTTTAAACCTTGAAGTTCCCCTTGTGCGCAGATGGGATGTGGGAGTTTCCTGCGAGTTTGTGATTTACACTTCTGTGCTGCTTTGTGCAAACAGTACTTGATGGCAGGAATTTCTCTCCAACTGTATTTTTGTAAAGATTTGTTATTCTTTATTTGATCCACATGCTCTTTATTCATCTTCTGTGCTGAATGCCTGAGAGAAATTGTGATAGGTAGGTATGCTGAGTTTAATTAAGGTGGTGTATCTGTCTGAAAGTTCTGTGGAGGACCTCTTTGCTGGTTAGAGCTATGTAGGTGACTGCTCTGTAAGGCTGCCAGGGTTTGAGAAAATTCATGCTGAGAAATGGTATTTTTATAGTTTCTTGAAGGGTGTGGTTGAATCCATACTGTTCTTATCCACGTAAGAGAAATAACTATGTAAACAGTATGTCTTGATTCTCTCTCAAAGTTGTAAAGAGCAGGTGTGTGGACGTGCAAAGTAAAGGAATAAGAAATTATTCTTACCGTATTTTTTCATTCTAATTGAAGTAGCTGAATTATTTAATCTTTGTACCGGTTACTTTTAGTGATCATTTAGCTGAAACTTTGAGAATGGATTCTTTGCTTCTGGTGCTCTTGATGTGATGTCCATCATCTATAAAGTCCTGACCAGGGCAGAGACCTAAGGCCTTGGATGCCTTTTATGTTGTGTTATGGGTTTTTTTGTGAAACATAAGTGTACTAATTTTAGGTATTAGTCTTTTTTCCTCCTTTTGATACTAATGGGAAAAACATTTATGAGCTATTTAGTGCTAGAATTCTATATTCCAATGTCTGTAAAAGAACCTCTTAAGTAGCAAAATTAATTACTGTCAGCATGTGATTTTTTTTTGGTGGAACTCTGAATTAAGCATATAAAAAGTTACTCTTTTCAGTGTCTTGCTGTGCTAGAAAGAAGGATTTCTACTCAGGGAGAGCTCCACATACTTTTGAAGGCATGGCAAGAATGTCAGTGTTCGTAAGTAAACTGCTCTTTCAAGTAAAGTGCCAATGCACTTAAAATTGGTGTTATAAAGCCGGCTTACTAGGTGACCAGTAATCTATAACCTTTCATTTCTTCCTATATGTAATCTTTTACATATTTTAGGGAATAAAAGATTGATATTTTGAGATTCATTAAGCTAAAATATCTTTTTGGGTTGGCATTTGTGCACTCGGTATGACCTCTCGAACGGGCTTTTTGCTCTGTGTTTCTGGCTAAATAGCATGGATGTGCGTGTTAGGGATGTGTACTGGGAACTCCCTGCTGGGAGTTTCTTGGGCCTGTAAAACTCTGGAAGTGCAAAGACCACTTACTCACTCTCCTGTCCTAGAAGCAGTCGTTGCACACAAATGCCGACATTCCTGTGAACCTTCGAGTTATAATGGTGGTGAAGGGAGTCTGTGAAGTGCAAATATACGTTATTAGAGTATCGTATGTATTATAATGACTCATATTTAGCAAAAGACTGTGGCTTGCCTCAATCCTGCAGGGCTGCAGTTAAACTTTTATTTGTTTTCCCTGATATTTTAGACTTTTTAGCAGCTGTCATTAACGTGCGGTTGAACAGTTTGAGTGCTAGTTGGAAACAGGTGGTGCATGCTCCAGATATCTTGAGACACAAATGATGAACAACAATGTTGTTACTGAAAATGGAGATATTTGTGTCAGCTTGTGTTGTTTTTGTTTTAGCAGAACTTTGATATTCTTTGCTGTGGAGGAGTATGGACAAAGTGTTCAAAAGTGAATTCAGAGATAAAATGTTGCTGAAACATCAGTTCATTATCGATGGCTAAGACTGTACAAAACCAGCATAGAATTTGCTAACTTGATTGTAGAGGGTAGGGATTAAACCAGCAGTAGAATGTCATAACTCTCAGCTGAGACATCTTTGTATGAAGTATTTCATTTAGCATGCTATGATTCCCACCCGGAATATTCCCTTGTTCGTTGAATGAGATACCACTGTGTTCTACAAATGTATCTTTTACAAGCAGACACTTTGGGATGGCTTAAATTTCAGGCAGGATCTGTTGCTTTGTGCCTTATTTGGATAGTAGAAACATAGTTTGCAGAAGCCTATATCCTGTAGCATAGCATTAGTTTTGTGTCTTAAATCTGTTGGCAAATGGAGCCTTTTAAACTTGCAGCTAAAAGTGCATCGTTTTGGGTGCACTGTAATTGAAGACTTTAGTGAAGAAAAATAAAATTGAGGCAATTAATTGGGCCTCCTTAATTGAATCTGTGGCTGAAACACTTTTACTAAACCTTTAAAAATATTATCTGTATCTTTCCACAATGTTGTTGTGCTAATCTGTTCAGCCAAGTAAATGAGGGTTGATTCAGATCTTTCTTTTAAGTGAAGTCCCCAGACCATTAAGCCAGATAAAATAAATGTCGACATTTGGTTTTCATTAGTGTTGTAACCGAAACAAAAACATTTTAATGACTGATCCCTGAGTGTTTTGAAGTTTTTGCAACTTTGCTAGGAAGGTATTTAAACTGTAGTATCAGTTGCAAGTTGGCCATAAGCCAGGCTTTCAAAGCTGTTTTAAAGCAAGATGTTGGGTTGCCAGAGTGCTATGAAACAGGCAAAGTTTGAGAGGAGAGAAACAGTGGAAGGTAGTTACAATAAAATTTGCACTGGTGAAATGGAATTACCTGCTAAAAGGAGACAGTGACAATGACCATGCTGTATTAAATTTGCTGCTTTGTTAAAGAGCTGTTTCAGTTATTTGGGAAGAAACACAATTTTGAGCTGTAATACTTACATGAATGAAGAATCAACTACCCCAGAAATCAATGTGCTGATTAGATGGTTTTCAGTATCTTAAGCTTGCACAAAATGAGACCCTCTTCTAAGTAAACAACTTGTAAGTTGCTTAGAAGATCTAACTTAAAAAATACTTTTGGGGAAGATATTGAAGTTGGTTTTGATAGATGATGGCAGTGAAATCTGATAAAAAAATAGCATTTGGACTTGGTCTTTAACAAATAAAATAATCTGTAGCTCTACATTGATGGAGATTGTTAAAGTGCTGTAAGAGGAAGATTTCTTATTCTAGTCACAATAATGTCTCGTGGAAAACTTGCTGAAGTTGTTAAACCTTCTGGGTGATCAGGGGTCAGCTGGGGAGCCAGAGGCTGGATATCAAGAGCTCCATCGTGTCCAAATTGCATTCTTGTGGTTGCTGCTTGGCCTGGGTATGCAGAGTACCAGTAATGGTGTTTACCAGAGTAATCTTAGATCTTGGTGTTTGTATTTTATTTTTTTTTTCGGTCATGATGGGTGATTTGGGTTTAAGTGGCAATTAGGAAAAGACCAGATTAGTTCATTTAGGCTATAGAAATGCATAGTTATTTCTGCTAAGGAAAACCAGCACTTCTAGCAAAACAAACAAACAAACAAACACCCCCCCTCCCCAACAAAACAACCAACAAAACCAAACCAACCCCCCAAAAACCTGCTCAGATAGAATTACTGAATTGTCTGTCTGAACACGTTTGAATTTTGATGGGTACAGCTTCACAGTTATAAATTTAGTGAAGTGATTTAGTTTAAAAGTTTAATTGACAAAAATCAAGTGTTCCTAAAAAAAAGAATCTCTCAGTCATAAGCAGGAAGCAGTGATCTGAGAGTGGCTGAAGGTCTGGGTAGCTTCTGAGGGTTTCATTCCCATACTTGATTTTATATATTCACCTTTAAGGAATAATGGTCTTATGTAGAAGGTGTATAGCCAAGCTGAACTTAAATAAATTGTTATATCTTTTGCAAGTATTATGTTGCTGCGTGTCTGTTCTATTACTTCAATGTATGGTATCTCATGTACAATATGTACTCTTTTCACTGACTTTATGAGGATTCTGTAACTTTCTTTAAGCTTTGAACAGAAATATAACGCTTTACAACATCAATTCTGCATGCCATGAAATTTTTATTGGAATGCTTGAAATAAAGGTTTTTACAAATGCCAAATAATGAAAAGTTGCTGCCCTTCAAAGAAGGGTCTGAAAGGCAGCCTGCCTTTCCTTTTCTCCCATATTGTGTCTCTGGAATACTTTTTTTTGTGGTTTCATTACTGGGATGTTGTAGCTGAATTGTCTCGTGTGCCAAAGCATTTGGAGAATAGCTGCAATTCTGACACTGAATTGAAGGAATGGCTTATTTCTCACATGCATGCAGGTGAAGAAAACATTGTGTACTTACACCTTTGTGTTCTGCAAATGAAAATGATGAAACAGATGCAGGTGCGTGTTTACTTTGGTATCTTTAGCTACAGGCTAGAAATACATTCACATTTATTTAAGCTTTTTTTGCTAGGCCATGTGATAGTTACCTGCCTACAAGATTGTAATAGGGAGAAAGATTTTTGCTATCTCCTGTGGTTAAACTCAAGATACTTTTCCTCAGCTGAAGATTTTTGGTAGTACCAGTTGTGTGATGTTCAACACATGAGAAGAAACAGTTTGTCAAAATTTAGCGTAAGGAAGAACTTCATTTCGTGATCATGAAATGCTAGAAACTCATATATAATTCTACTGTGCTTTGAAACTGCTTCAGTCATTTTTTTAAAAAAAAATTTTTTTAATATCTTCTACCAATCTAATAGCCATTAGAGATTTTAAAAAAATGTTCGTTTTGTCGAATTTTAGAACTTAATTTCTTGAGAGCATCTGGTTGGGTCTTACTACTATGTGGTAGCAGCATAATCTTGATACTGAATACCAAATATTAACTTGGTGCTAGTGCAAACATGAAAGGAAACATATGATCTAGCCTAGGGCAAGAAAAAGCTTATTAGTAAGGGGAGAGCTGTTCAGTACCCCTTTTTTGTACCAATTTATTCACTACATTGTTTTAATGTTCTAGTAGAGGTGAGATAGAGATGGCAGAGGACTGAATGGCACTGAGAAGGCTGAAAGAAACCAAGTCCTTATTTGTACAAGGCCTACCAGAATGCTGGGTATTTATAGGGGGAACGGTGCTTTTGCAAGTGCAGAGGAACAGGGACAGAATAAGCAGGAAGAAAGACAGTGCACCTTTTTTTAAGCTGGAGAAAAGGCAAGTTTAGGAAGAAAGTGCAGAAAGTGCTGTGGTAGGTAGTGGAAAGAATCTGTTTACTGGGGGAATCTTGGGCTATTTTTTTAGGAGAGAGCTTATCATGGATAAGTTGAAATGGTTAAGGACTAGCCAATGCCAGTCACTCAGGCTCCCTTTGGAATAAATAGAGAGACACACCTTTCAAATGTCATTTTCAAAGAGAGTATCAAGACAAATGTTTCAGCCAGCAGGTAATCACTTCCAGCCCTGGAGGTGACCTTGCTTATTGCAGCTGAGCCAGTGCAGTGCCCTTGTCTTTGCACCAGCTCTGGCCTGTGTCAACTCCACCTTTGAGGGAGCTTGGCTTGTTGGAAAGGAGGGAATATAACCTAGTATGAGGGGCTCTGAGGGAGAACGCTTTTCCGTGGTCTTTGCCAACAGAAGGAGCTCAGTTTGAAGGCTGAAGCACACCAGGGCTGGTGGGGCAGGGGTGGGGCTGGAATCCTCTCATAAGGAGTCTTACCTGAGAGAGTGTCAAGCTATTTGCTATAGTTTGAGCCAGAGGCATGAAAAGCTCAACACCTTACACAGAGGATGTTTACCTCTCTTCCAGTAGTCTTTTTGTTGGCTCTGTATGAGCAGCTAGAAGTTCTTGTCCATAAAAATGTACAATGCACTAAACCTTGCTGTATTCCATGGATAGCATCACATGGCAGTGAATTCTAAAGCCTGATTGATGTCAAAGACATCAAGATGCCAAATTTAGATTTTTATTGAATGTTCTCTTGTTCAGGAGCAGACAACTTGCTTTGTTTCTGTTGTATTTCTCTCCACTGTTAGTCTGCAACTGGGAACAATATTCTTTCTAATGAGACTCCTGAGTGTGGAGCTCCAGTAAGAGCAACAACATCTGTCTGTAATAAGGCTTTGCTCTTTCTCCTGCTTTGTTATTTCCATATGCCAAATGCTTGGTGGCTTCATCCAGCTCAGTCTTGCTCGAAGCACAGGAAGTGCAGGGAAGAAAAGGAAGGTGCTGTATGTAAATGCATGAGAAAGAGGCAGCTGGGGGGGAAAGAATGTGAGGTGGGAACATATCATGCAAGTCTCATGAATGTGTGAGACTGTCTAAGTTTTTGACGCGACAAGGACAGAATTTCCCAATTCTGGCTGTCTTCTCTGTGCAGTTATTCCCCCATAGAATTTTCAGTATAGTGCACTGCTTTTCTTTGCAAGGGTAATAACTTCTGTTACTTCAGTGCCTTTTGGTGTAAATAGTCAGGTTTTCCCTCACCTTCTGGGAAAGTGTTTTAGTCAGAATGGTAACTGTGTTATTATACTAGGGAGAGTTAGGATGGAGGTTAGATGGGTATTCTGTGGTTGGGAATTGCTTTCTTGATACTGTTAGAGAAGAAGAAAAGCAGGGACTTCAAAAGAGATGCTGCAGCATGGACGAGAACTTCACTTTTGAGAGAAGAACCTGAGGAATCAATCAAGAACAACAATGAAGAGGTCTCAGATAGCAGTTGCATTAAAGGTAAATTTTACCTATGAAGTAATTGACTCTCTAAATAAGAGCTTATCAAATGAGCCATTACTACCTCTAAAGAACTGGAAGCAGAAAAGTTGAATTTATCAGATTTAAAAGGCAGTTAAGTAAATGAGGATTCTTTTCACTGAATCTTTTTATTATTTTCATTGTTCTTTTAATTATTGTTATATCTGATTTGACTCTGTTACAAAGCAGGTAGAACAATTAAATGATTTAAAATGCAGTGCAAATATAAGTGCACCCTAATGAATATCCTTGGGTGGGATGGAAGTTGGGCACAAGCTGTGGAGGGTGAGGTCCTGCAGTAGAGGAGGGTGTGCCTTAAGATTACATCAATGCTTAACTTAAACATTGACCATGTCAGTGGAAGCAAAACAATTTCTGTGATTCATGGAATTGCTGATTTGGTTGGGGTTTTTTCTTCCTGTTTGCTTCGTTACTTGGATAAGTAGTGAAGTCTGGAGATGATTGTAGGAACACTTGAAATTTAGAATTAACCCTTTTTCATTTGATGAAAGGAAAAGTACAACAGTGTGGGTGAAGATACTGGCACAGTGTCTTTCTAGAAATGGGAAATGTTTGGGGTTTTTAGGTGACAGAACATGGAGTGAAACTTGCAAATTAAAACTTGCACGTGTGTGCTTTCCTGTTCCCATGTTCACATTACCCCATCAACATCTCTAAAGGGACAGTGGCTGAATAGCAGGCTGGAAATATTTACCTTCTACATTTCCGAGCAGAACTATACAATAGTACCTAAAGATTAGAGATACACTGTGTGTTCTTCCTGTAAGCCATGGCAGGTCTAATCCCTTAATTGCAAAGTAGTTCTGAGACAGGAAAAGCAGCGCCCAGCACTAACTGCTTCTACAAAGCAAATAAACTTGTAGAAATGCAAAAATTGCAGTTCTCAGATTCTAAGATGCATAGAATATTTGACCATATTTTTGCAGAATTGAGGTTATAGAGATAGGACCTCTGCCATATCTGAAACTCACCTAAAAATGTATCATGGACTGCATTATGCAAAGAGTAAAAAAACCTTTCATAGTTATGAACTTATGGCTTAAATAACTTCCAGGGAAAGCCTTGTCCATCTTGTGGCAGTCATACTTTTCTCTGAAGAATCAGATAATTTGTTGTTTGTGAGGCTTGAGAAATTCTTATCTTTTGGATTGATTCAGCACAGTAATTCCTCTATTTCAATCACAGAAATGTAAGTACCTGCAGCTGTAGAGACAGCAGTGTGTAGCATTATAGCTGCTTTCCACAAGAGACATGATTTCATGAACTGCAGAAGGCAGTAATGCCTTTGCTGATGCATAAATACATATGCTTCAGCACCACTGCTAATGGTTTCTCATAACTTGGTAAATGTTGGAGAGAATTGTGTAATTTCTGTACTGATTTACATGTAATTTCTGCTGCTATAAGAATCTAACCTGTCTCTAAAATCATCAAGAAAAGGGACTTCTGGCTCACTCTCATCCAGCAAGTAAAATTTTAGTTTTCTTTTTCCTTACTGAACGTTCACTCTTAATGTTTCACTAATGCCATTGATGACATTACAGATTCCAGAGGCAAAATTTTAACATGATCAACCTGAGACATTAAGCAGAGATTATTTCAGAATTTCTTAAGCATGCTTGGTTCATGAAAAATAGAGCAAATCAGCAGACTGTGAAATAGCAATCAGTCTGCCTTGAAGTTTTAAGCTGGGAGTGGGAGTGCTGGAATGCCAGATTTCTCCCTCCTCCCTGACTTCTACTTTTTGAGACTTTGCACTGCACTCTTTCAAAGAAAGGTCATGAGTAGGAATATAGTCCTCTGCTGTTCCTGAGTGCTCAGAGTCCTCTGCGAGGGGAGAGTGAGGGGAGTAATAAACTGCTTTTTCTCTTTCCATTACCTCATCCTTCCACCTCCTTGTTTTTTCAGTATAAGCCAGTGTTGCAGACACTACTTTTTTTTCCTCCTCTTACAGTGACCTGATGGGCAAATTGCATGTTTTAATGGTTTGGTGCAAAAACCTTAGTTTTTGGTTGTGCTGTGCTGTAAAATGAAAGCATGTACTTAATTTAGCTTAGCAATTACAGGAGAGTGGTATTTGTATTAGTGTTTTAATTTCTCAAAGCTGGATGAATATCTTTTCAGAGCTTATTTCATGACATGGAGAGGGAATGACAAACCACCTCGCTAGTTGCATTTGCTCTCTATCCCATACAGCTCTCCTGCAGTTCACAAGAGCATGTCCTGGCTGGGGAATGGAGCAGAGTTTCTCAGCGTTTTAGCTCTGTGAGTTATTTAGTGGCAGCAACTGCTTCCATCTCTGTACATGTGCAGGAAGAGATGTTCAGCTGAGCAGGCGGCTGTGCTTTTTGTTTTGGTGTGCATAATGCTCACATATGGTCTCAGTTTGCAAATCTGCAGAATATGGCATATTTTTTATGAAACTCATTGAGCAAAATATGGCTGAAAAGCAGTGTATATATTTATATTGTAAAAACAAACAACCTCCAAAACCCACTCTGAGTCTTGTTGTGGTAATTTGAAGGCATGGCCTGTTTGGTCATCTATCAAAATCACTTTCTGTTGTAAAAGACAGGTATATTTTTTTTCTTTGTGTATTCCATCCTACAATTGAAATATTTCTGTCTAGGTCTCCAGAGAGTGAGCCAAGGCTTTTGGCCTGTACTCTCAGTTCTGACAGTGCACCTAAAATTGATTTGCAACTGGCTGACATAGTCTCAAGCAAAGTTCCAGTTCGCTGGGTCTGTGAACCTCAGTCCAGAAAATATATTCTCGATGCAAATACATTTGTTTGGGCGTTGGGGTATTGGTCACTATAAATGAAGAATTTCAGATTTATTTGTAAGAAACTCCCTGAAAACAGGAAACTCAAAAGGATAAATTCTATTTTAGTATAAAGACAATTGAATTTTCCCTTTTCCTTCTAAAAAAAATATAACCCATGTAACTCTTTTTTTGGCCAAAATAGTGGCCAGTTTGCCCTACTGCTTGTGTTATTGACGCCCAGCAGCCAATTATTTTCTCTGATACTGGGATTAAACACTTGTTTCACTTGTGCTTGCGGACTGAAAGGATGGAATGGTGTAGGTCCCACTTCTGCACTAGACAGATTAATGTATTGACAGCTCAGCTATCAATAATTGTGGGCTCAGGAATCTTATGAGGGAGTCAGTGAACATGAAGGAAGGGTTTATTAAAAACAATAAATGTTCAGGGCAATCTGGACAGTGTGTGGCAGAATCAATGTATGGCAACGTATGTATGGCACAGAACAGCGTTTTCACTTAAATGCCACAAAAGCTTGGAGTTTGAGAGCAGAAAATGAGCAGACAGAAGAAGGAAGCTGAGATATTGGCACACATGTATCAATAAAGGTAGTATTGTGTGTGACATGGAGGAGGGCCTTTAGATATGTACCTGGGAGTTGGAACAGGACAAGTTCAGGTGTGGTGTTACCCAGGGTCAGCTGGAGAGCAAACAAACTGGATTTGTAGTGCCCTGCCATCTGCATAAAAAGATTAGGAACTGTGACATAACTAATGTTTAAAACCATCTAATTACTTTTAAGGTATTTGGAGCCAACAGCTAAGTTCTGGTGCTTGCAAAGAAACTTTTATATATGGGCGTAAATAACGTTAGCTGAAAAAAATGAGAAGCAGACCTGCTCAAGTATTCTGTCACTCTATTCTTATATTTCTCGTGGAGTACAGTTTTTTTTAAAAAAAATCCATATTTTATTCAAATGTTGTTGAAAATACTGACTCCCATTCTGCAGTACGGTATCTTCCAGTGATCCGTATAGACATGTCCCACTTTGAAGTGGTCTGTACTTAATTACCTTGTTGAAATTCCAAGCAGAACTCCGCTTGGAAATTTACACTGAGATTCCCTCGTGAGGCTGATCAGTCCAGACGCTGTTTTCAGTCCAGGTATAACTACTTTTTAACCCTTCCAAACTTAAAAAAAATTTAATTTCATGGAAAAAAAAACCTATATAGAAAGTGTGAAGTGGCACGGTATTCTGATACTGATAATGAGAAACTTTGTTCCTGTCTCTCTCTCTCCTGAGTATCCTTTGCAGAGATGAGTACAAATAGTTTTTACTAGTTTATTTTCCACCTCAAGTAAAGAAAACAGAAACATGAGATTGTATGCCTGATGTAAAGTATTTAAGAGTATTAGAAATCTTCCATCACTTGCGCAAAAATATTTACCTTTTGATTATTTGAATTATAGAGGTTTGATTACATTTTGGGTACTGAGTAAGGTACTTTATATTCACGTAGCAGGCAAGATCAGCATGATGCTTACATGAATTATCACTCCAAGAAACTGTATCTTTCTGCACTCAGCTCAAAGTGCATCATAGAGGCCTTGATTGGAATATCCTTGGGAGTCTTCTGGCCTGGTGGTAATCTCTGAGGTATGCTGAGATAAGTTCAGGCCGTTTTTGAAGGCAAGTCTGCTCCCCTCCCATCAGTCCTGAGTTTTCTAATGAGTAAAGCTTTTTGCTGGTGAGAAATGAGTTTTCTACTTAAAAAGAACCCCAAAACATAAAAAGTCATCGTGGTAGTTTAGTGCAATGGAAACAGGCATTTCTGTGCCTAGAAATTCTTGACTTATTGAGACTGTTAGTACTGAAATAAAACCATCTGTTCAATTTACAGGAGCAGTGGAAAAAGTTGCCTGATAGCTTTTTTTTTTTTATTGGAAACTGCCTGAAGCTATCAACTAGCATGTTGGAGATCTTTGTTTCTTATTTCTAATATCTAAGCTTTACAGCTATTTTCTGAACTATTTTGCATGCATATATTTAGTGTTTTGGTATCTTTGCAAGTACCTTGTTTTGAGGTTAAGAAGCTGTTTAAAATTTCCTTGGTTTTTAATACTCAGTTTTATAAATATTTAGAAAGTTACTTGTTGATAATTGCCTTGTTTTGTTGGTAATATCTAAACTTAAATACAGAGGGTAGATGTTGCCCTCTTCTGCTGTGTTGTTTCAGACTTGAAAATTTTTGTTCAAAGATACTGCAGAAATAATAAATTCATTCCAAAGAAAATGGAAATGCGATAATAATTCCTATTAATTTTGTTAGGTAAAAATTGCATCTTGGTCTAAAAGTGCCAAGTTAAACATAGTCCTGAGAAGTCATCATACAGAAAATGTAGAAGTTAGATTTAAATTGTATTAGACAAACTAAAAGAGAGGCCTGCTGGTGAAGCAGCTTTAAAGGGGGAAGAAATCAATGTTAACCTATTTGATAGAGGGGTTTGCAGGGGAATTTTAAGGAGTTGTACAGATGTTGGACTAGTAGTTGCTGGACTCTTTGGATAATGGTAGGGTGAAGTTATGACTGTAGCTCTATGGTTGGCTCAAAAATAGCAAGAAGATGGGAGGTTTCTGTTGAAACTCCATTGGTATGACTGGTTTGGGTGAATAATCAGCAAAGTATGTGAAGAGAATGACTACAACCCTAAACTTGCCTTTAAGAGAAAAGTCGTGCTATTTCTAGACACCCAGGGAGCCACTGCTCAAAAACAATTCAAGTTTACAAAAAAAGTGTAGGAAAGCTAAGGGATGCTTCCAGATACTACCATCCATGAGGCTTTTGGGAAAGGAAAACTTCCACTTCTAACTTAAACTGCCGTTGATACCAGTCCCAGCTGCTCCAAGACAGACACATATTTTTCATAGTTTAAAACTTTGTCTTTTTCAAGGTTGACAGATGAGGAAATTGATGTGACTGTCATTTGCAAGTCATGGAAGTTATCCTTGCATCTTATAGTGATAAGTGACTTCTCCGAGACAGTTTTCTTTCACAGCCTGTGTGATTTACAAGCAATTCCTTGTCTGCTTCATCCCTATGCCATGGATGTCACCAGTCAGTGTATGTGTGTCCCAGTTGTGAGGTGTTCCTGCTGACACTGAGCTGCTCGAACTCACAAAGCATCCTCCACATGTAAGGATGCCTGTACCGAGCAGCTGCCAGAAGTTGAAGGTGGTTGAAGGCAGCTCTGCAGGCAGGTGAGCTGCTGTTGCCAGCCTGTTCAGATGGCAAATTAGGTTCTTGTTACTGCTGATGGAGAGAAGGTGTTACAAATAGAAGAGTGAGGCCAAGAGCTGCTGTTGGGATTGGACTGAAATCAGTGAGTCCAAGGCAGGACATGCACCTCTCCTAGCTGGGTGATGTAGCAATACTGGGGAAGCAAGAGATGTCCTTTGTTCTATCTTTTTTGTTTTATTTTTGGACAAAAGGTGTAGCTAACTGGTAATTTGATGTATGTTTTTCTATTCTGAAAGTTTATTAAAAGCATTGCTCGTCTTGTCTTCTCTTCCTTCCTTCCTGTCCCCCAACACGGGTTGTATGAGGAAGAGGGAGAATCTGCCCTGGCAAAGAAATTTCTAAACCTCATCTTAAGCTTTTCCTGTGGGAAAAGCATAGTCAGTCGATAGTGGGCAAAAGTTCATGCCGGCACAAACAAGATGCTGCACTCAAATGCAGAAGGTTGCATGGGACAGCAGTTTTTGCAGCATGTGAATGCAAGCAGTGAATCAGCAGTGCCAAGGTAGCAGACAACAGTGGGGTCGTGGGGGTTTCTTAAAACTGCACACAGTAGGATTTATGACTTAGAATATCACAGACAATGCATTAAGGCTGTTTCTAATGTGCAAAACAAAACCGCCCACAAGTCTGCCTGTTGAAGTGGTTGAAAAGTTAGCCCTGTCAACCCTTCTCAGTTCAGTGAACTTCTGTGTACAGTGAACTTCCATGTACAGCAGCTGAGACAACCTCACTCCATATCCTGACTTAACTTTCTGTTCTGGAAGCTAAGTGTGTGTGTCTTTGCATGTATGTCTGCGCTCCCTCTGCCTCGTGATGTGTTGAATTTATGCTGCTTATAACTTTTTTCAAGTAAAACAGATGTGACTGGCTAAAGAACCGTATTTTTTCTGCTTGCTTGGCATCCATTTTGGATTGCCTGGGCTGTAAGAGGGGAAGTCAAATATTGCAAAATTTTGTTCTAAGCTGTGACAGTGAATGCCTGATTATCTTAAGTCTCCAAACGGTGTGCTGATTGAACCAGCAAAATCCTTCCACAAACACTGATTTCTCTCAAACTGATAAAAACTTAAATCATCGTCTTACCTGTGACAAGCTGCTTTGGGAATTTTTGCCTCATTTTGACTTTTAGGGAGAGAAGTAAGTTTTGAGGGCTTTTTTATTATTCCCAGCTTTCATCTTGACCAGATCCTTGGGTTTTAACCTGATGATGGCATACATTCAGTATCTGCTCTTCCGTAATGTTATTCTGGCTCCGACTAATTCACCCTCTTCGTGTCCTTTCATTTTCTTCTCAGAAAGTTTGTCCAAAAGACAGGATTTACTTTCAGATGTGTAGCACTTTCAAATGCAGACTTCTGGCAGTACTGGGTATTTGACTTCACATTTAGGGCAAGCTGAAGTTCTACTTTGCCATGTGTATTGTCATTTTTATTTGTCTCATCTCTGCGTGGTTCATCTTGTTCTTGTGGCCATATTGAGAAGCTCCGTTGTAGTGGGCATACCAGTTTTGATTGTTCTCCTGCTGACCTCCCATCACAAATTCACAGTGGATGTCTGAGCTTTTGTCTGCCAAGCCATGTTCTTGATGCTGTGATATCCACCTTGGTATCTGTTTTGTGGGAAACTTCATTGAGCCAGGAGCACAGCATATGAGATAGTTGCTCACAAACAGTGGCTGGCAGTGGTTGGGCTAAAATCTTCAAAGTGCCTAAACATAGTGTAGTAAAGACAGGCCTGTAGCTAAAACCCTACAAGAATCTGTTTGTAGCATATCCTCCATTTAGTCCCATTGATATTTAAGACTTTGTGTGTGTCAAAACAGCAGAGCGCAAATCAGCTACAAAACTCACTGTTTGTATTGTTTCTACCTGCCTGAGACCTGTTGCTTTAAAAAATATTTCAAAAAGGAACACATTCTATGGTACTTTAAAGCAATATTCTGTTTAATTATGTACTGAATAATTAAGATAATTTGCTTTTATTGGCAGTAGTAATATATAAGCTCTGACATTTATTTTTCAGGGGTGAATACATTCTAAAAAAGGTATTTTAGAACCATTTAGTGGAAAACTGCAAAAGACCTATCTGCTTTTTTTTTTTTTTCCTAACTTTGCTATTGGAAACACAAAACACGTAGGTAGCCAAATTACATTCCAGCACGACCTACTAGCAGGCAAAAGGATTTCTGCCCCAGTGCTGCAGTTCAT
Source organism: Empidonax traillii (assembly GCF_003031625.1). Classification (NCBI taxonomy): domain Eukaryota; kingdom Metazoa; phylum Chordata; class Aves; order Passeriformes; family Tyrannidae; genus Empidonax; species Empidonax traillii. The sequence goes on along the minus strand of NW_020955980.1, from coordinate 134,934 downwards.
TAAAGAGTTGTAAGCAGAAATGCTGGAAAAGCTTGCTGTAGGCATGTGACGAGAGATTCCTGATAACCTCAAGGCTACCTCCCAAATGATCTTATTAATTCTGTGAGTAATCCGGGGAAAACCAGTGGGGTTTCTTTGACTTTTGCCCTCCAAGGTTGCAGTTTTTACAGCTCGGAACAGCTATTAGTAACAATGGCTCTTGAAGTGTAATTTGAAAAACCCCAGGAAGTGTGTTCCTGTTTTTCTTTCTGATGCAGTTACAGCTGACAACTCCTCTTCCTTTAGCCCCTAATTCAGTGTGCAGCTGTTCCTGGAAACCCGTTTGGAATGTTCTAATGAAGATTTTCACTTGCCTGAAGTACATCAAATGTAACACATGAGCCTGGTTTCCAGCAGGGACCTCATTGTGCGTGCAGTCAGCTGTTTCTCAAGAGTCACCCTGTTGGCTGGGTAAGGAAGGAAAGGGTTGCTTTGTGCAGGCTCTGGGATGTTCATGGTTTTAATTCTTCTACATCGGGAAGGCTGCTGTTAACAGTTGTCAGCTCGTCTGTGTTCAAGGTAACTAATCCAGAACCAGGATGTGACACCTTTTCTGGCTTCTAGTGAGGAACATGGATTAAAATTTAGATTGTGTTCTGCACTGATGGATGGAAGAAAGTGCAAAAAATATTTGCATCTCTTCCTGTGAATACGTTCTCTTCTTTTTTACCTAGCTTGAAGTGGGATTTTTTTTCAGTTTCCCTTTTAGAATTGTTTTCATTATCATTAAAATCTTCGATTGGAGAGTAACACAAAGAACTATTTCAAATTGCCTTTCTCCTTATGCAGCACCTTTCATAGTGGTATCATCCCACCTAGAACTGGGCTACCTCTTTCCAGCTGCCTTTTCTCATTCTGTTTCATTTTGCCTTTGCTTTCCAAAGTTCACATCATATATTCTTGCACTGGAGAGCATCTTGCATTCCTGAGAGTATCAGACACTAACTCTTCTGAAAGGCTTGTATCTGTGGCCTGTTGTCTGGATGTTACTTATACATATATATATATATACATAACTGTTATGTCTCTCTTTAAATATTTCCCATTTTAAGACTTTTCCTTACTAAGCAAACTACCCTTGGCTGTTCTTTAAAATTGCTTTTCCAGCTGAAGGTAGGGATGCTTACCTTGCTAGTCAGTGTTAGCAACATATTTCTTTGGTGCTGTTACAGGTTTTCAGTTTGGCTAGCTGCCTTATCTCTCTGCTTTTAATTCAGATTTGGTGAAAGCGTACCCTTTTAAACCATGTAAGTGGGAAAGCACATAATTGGATGGTTCAAAGAGTTTTAAAGAGTTTGGTCCTGTCCTCAGTAGTGTTTAACCTTTGGTTATTGCAACTAGGAGACTATGAAAAGTTCAAATTTTTTTTTTCAGCTTTTTAAAATGTCATGGTAATTACTAGTTTTGAAGCCAGCAGATGTGTTACTTGATGCACCAAACAAATAGATAATTTTGTTGTGATTAAACTTATAATGGAGACATTTTTGGAAATATATGGAAATTTATGGAAATATTTTCCATTTTTTTATAGCGGATAAGCCTAAAGTCACATTATAATCCTGAAAAGTTATAATATTCAGTATAGCTGCTTAGTGTTATTTCCATTATTAGCTTAGAAAAGTCACAAAATCTAGTAATGCTGTTTGGAAACATGCTTTTTTTTTTTCCATATAATTTTGATAAGAAAACCTGCCCTCTATAGCTTGCTCATGAACAAGATAAAGTGAGAGTTCAGATTTGATTATTTTTTCTTTTTATGCTTATCTGTCATTGTTCTTCGGAGACAGCAAAAGTGTCTTAGTTTCTGTTTTGAGAAATATTTACATCCCAGGACAAGGCCATGGGAACATGCCTCTCACTGTTAGGTATGAAATATGTGCCCACTGAAGCATGTTCTCCTTTTTGCTCCTCACTTTTTCTGGTTGCAGTCTATAAGACCAATCTTGTAAAATAGTTTCTTAAATACTGTTAGAAACATATTGATCTATGCGGGAAATATTTCCAAATTGTAGTTAGTGACATACAACACAGCTCGGCTTAACTGCCTTGTAAACCAGATTTGTGATACTTGAAGGGTTTAGATAGTCAGAGGAGATACAGCATTTAAAGTGTTTCATGATTATCAGGCATTTTGATTGCTGGTACTTTCAACTGATCCCAGATCCCACTGCAGATGGGATGGGATTATGTACCTTTATCCCTTCAGTAAGCATGTAGGGGTGGGCTTCCAACTGTTCATCCCACAGCAGCTTCTTGGTTATATGTTAAACCCATCCTGCACATCTGAACTTCTTGCAATCATAAGTAGTGTTTATGCAGGCAGATATTATACACAGTGAGGCTGCCTAAAGGACAGGGGCAGACATTTGCCCTGCCCTATCCACTGTTGCTGCTAGAAAACAATCTTCCAAGTTTCTGGCCCTGCTGATTTAGAAGATTTTATAATTAGGAAAATTCAGGAAAAGAGGAGATAGAAACAGGAGATGAGAAGAAAGGCGGGAAGTGAAGTAATCAATAAGAGAAATGGTGCTGTGCCTGGAGGATAAGGAGAGATGGTCATTGATGGGCTGGCAGAACTGTGTGAAATGGGTTTGATACTAACAGCCATAGCTCTGAAGTATTTTTGTCCTTGTTTTGTAAGTTATGACTTGTCCATAATTGTTTTGCTGCCTTAGACTGAAAAGCAGAGTTTTGACAGCCTCTGTTTTCTTCCCTCTTTCCTGATTTGCCCATGTAGTGTTCTGAGCTGGAGATTGAGAAACTGTAGCTCCCCACTGTGCAGAAGAGCAGTTTTAAGTTTCTTTATATTCTTCTGTGGATTACTACATACTTGTACGGATTCTTAAGGAATTCTTTAAAATACGGGACTGATGATCTCATTTAGATTCTTACCCACCAAGTTTTCAGCATCCATAAGGGGGGAAAATCCAATATTATTGGATGGAATAGACACACAAAGAAATGTTTGTTTTGATAACAAGAGAGGCTCAGTGCTCAGAAAGATTTTTCTGGAAGGATTTTCTTCTAGTTAGAGTGCATAATTTGACAACTTCAAAATAATACTGTAATATATTGATACTTTTATTCACTGCTTCAGCTAAAATTACACAATCAATGGCTTTAGCAAGTTTTAAACAGCCTCCTGTATGTCCTTAGTGACAAATTTCTGTTAAGTAGGAGAATTTAACTCAGTGTGTGCTTACAAAAATAAGAAAAGGAAAACTACTTTTGTCTCAGATGACTCAATAGTATCTTGTATCTTTACATCTCCTTTAGATTTACTGTATCTTAATAGATTATGGGTTTGATTTAATGAATAAATAGGTTATGGAGTAGTTATCTTTTAAATCATTCTGCTGAATGCACGATGCCAGCAAAGACCAAGCTGACTTCCTCGTTCAATAGCAGTGACTAAGCTGTCCCTGCAGAGACTCTAAAAGATTCAGTAGGCATATAAGTGGCACTTAGTTTTCTTTTTCATGTTGTTGCCTAAATGGTTGTGAGGAAAAAAGACTCCAAGCCAAATTAGGTAGGAGATAAGATAAGGATACAAAGGTTTAATGAGCCCCCAGGCTTTCTGGAATAGCCCCCAGGCTTTCTGGAATAACCCCCAGCGCGCGCGCGCGCTCCCGAAATCGAGATGTTCACAGTTTTATAATGATTTTCGCCCAATCCCCGTCCTGCCACCACCCAGGTTCTGCCCCCGCCACGCCTCTTGGAAATTGGGTCTGGGGGTGTTTTGGGACCCCCTCTTCTTCATCTTCATCTTCCTCAGAGCACGTAGTGTCCTTGGAGGCCTTCCAGAACTCTAGGCCTGAAGGTTGTTGGGTCTATGTCTATATCTTCTTGCTCAGGGTTAGGATGTTCTGCCTTGAAAAAAGAGACTAAATATGCTAAAGAATTTAGGGAATTGATATGGGAATGAGTAACAAGGGTTTGAGCTGGTATGTTAAGGATAAAGGGATAATATTGCTGCTACTCTAAAATCTACTTTTACTACATAACTACTTCTAAGATCTACAAAAATTAAAAAATCAAAACATCAACAC
>NW_020955980.1:60000-130744 GCF_003031625.1 Empidonax traillii | reverse complement strand
AGGTTCTGCCCCCGCCACGCCTCTTGGAAATTGGGTCTGGGGGTGTTTTGGGACCCCCTCTTCTTCATCTTCATCTTCCTCAGAGCACGTAGTGTCCTTGGAGGCCTTCCAGAACTCTAGGCCTGAAGGTTGTTGGGTCTATGTCTATATCTTCTTGCTCAGGGTTAGGATGTTCTGCCTTGAAAAAAGAGACTAAATATGCTAAAGAATTTAGGGAATTGATATGGGAATGAGTAACAAGGGTTTGAGCTGGTATGTTAAGGATAAAGGGATAATATTGCTGCTACTCTAAAATCTACTTTTACTACATAACTACTTCTAAGATCTACAAAAATTAAAAAATCAAAACATCAACACTCCAAGGTATCATGTTGTTTATGCTTGCATTTTGTTTGTGTTGCCTTAGAATATTTTATTAAACTTTTCTGGAATCCTCATCTATAATGACAGTTTAATTTTTCAGGAGATAAATGAAAGTTGTGTGTACAGTAAAATAACTTTTCTGCAGCTTAGTGCTAAATGTTCCCAACTTTGGATGCAGTTTAATCGCACCTCTGCTTTATGAAAAATGTAAATCTGCAGTTCTCTAAGGAATGTTTATTAATACCTTTAGTGTTTATCATTGTGCATGAGGAAGGTATATGTAATCCTTCTGTGTTAAAAAGACCCTTCAATTTAAATTTATTAAAGATTACTTTACCCTGTCAGGAGCAAAGTGTCCCCTAAATCCAGTTCCCTCCCATGAAAGCGTGAGAATTTCTCCACTGCTTGGGGTCTGTGCAAATCATCTGCACTACAAAAGAGCCCCGGCTACTCCCATTTTAGGAATCTGGGAAGGGTAAATATTTAGAAGTGCTGGCATAACAATAGCAGAAGTAGAAGGAAAATAAAGTTTGGGGTCCAGTGTTGAGACACATTTGGCTTAAACCATGGATGAAAAAGAAGAAAAGCTTTTTGGTTAATTGATGAAAGTTTACAGTTTTTGTTTTTAGATTAACGCAAAAGCAGAACTGTTTTATTTAGAATAAACTACCCAGTTTTGAAAAGGTGGCCTTTTTGGTTCTGTTTAGACTTCGTTGCTTTTTCTGTTGGACCAGAGTATGTTGTTGTTCAGTTCCTTTCTGGAGGAACTAATATTTCACTGAGCAAATACTAGCACTGTGAAGTGAAGAAAACTTTTTGTGGAAGACTGCTGCTGCCATGAGAATTTCTTGAGTGTAAAGCTCAGAGGCTATAGATTGAGTGAATATATGAAGTAGATTGAAATTAGAACCATGGCATAGAAACTGATTTCATGATGGGAACTCTGGTGTTTGGGTTGCAAAGTATTTTACTCTATGAAAGATTTTTTTGTAGAATCTCTGAGATAATTTTCAGCATCCGTTGTTTTCAACAGCTGTTCAGTATTGAGCAGAAAGGTTCATCTGTCCTCTGAATAGCAAGAAAAATGTATTCTTTATCTTGATAAATTCAGTGCAGCATGAGTAACTCCTCGGATATTAAAACCAGTTTTCTCAGTGCATTTCACTTATCTTTGGGAGATTTTTGGCACTATGTTCAAATTCCTAAACGTGTCTAAAGATTGAAGTCTGTTTTTGCCAAAATTTGCTGTGTGACTTATGAGCCTGTATAAAGACCACTATAATAACTTAAGATGATACTTGGCTTGTGTTTATACAAGACACCTCCAAATAATCCTTTAACTTTATTTTGAACAGTGCTATGTTTTTCAGGATGAGACCATGTAGAGTTGGCTGAAGATAAGGAGACTGTGCTTTTGCAAAGAACTTCAGTGTTTTAAAATTTGATTTTTTTCCCCCTTTTTGATCCAATTAAACTAAAACAAAAAGATTCTGCATTTCATTGTAGAAGAAAATAAAGTTTGATCTCCACAGGTAGGAGACCCTGCTGGGTAGCCATATCTGATATCTTAGGGCTCTCAACTCTCACGCAGCTTGCTCTAAGTTCTGTGGGTCTTCAGAAGAGGCAGGCTTCCAGTTAGTCCTGTAGGAAAGTCATCAAACTTTACCATTGCCATCATGTTAATTTTTGTTCCCCTTCATATAATTTTGATTTTTACGGTTTCCAGATGGTAGATAATTTAGCGCAGCTCCTGACAGAGTTTGCTGAATTTCAGATCACCTAGTGTCTTGAAGGCTAGCAGAAGCTGCTCTGCAAGAGGAGCTAGATCCATGAAATCCAGTGTAATAGTATTTGGAGACAGAGTAGTTCAGACCACTTCAAGACTTCAGTGCTTGAGTTTCCTTATAAATTTCTCAGCATTTTGGTTACTAACTTATTTGGATATTTGGTATTCAGTGACAAGCACTTCCATATTGAAGTGACTGTCTCTTCGTGGCTTAATCTTACTGAGGGTACTCGGAAAATTCTGTGAAGTGGAACAATTCAAAGGAATTCTTATTTCAATAAGGTAATGTGTTCAACCTAGACACCTGAAGAGTGTGGTCATTTTTTTCAGCCTTGACACCCAGCGCCAGGAGGTAATTGAACAGTGAGGTCTTACTCTCTGCCACAAAGTTACAGAAACTAGTACAGCACAAATGATGTTTCTCTGCCTTGTTCAGAATCAGATGTGCCCTCTGCGGAAGGGGATACTGAATCTCACAGCTGATTAATCAATCACTTTTTCCAACCTTTTGTATCCTGGCCTGTTAGGGGTATGTCTGGTTATTGCATGAGGTATATTAGTAAAACAAAACACCTTTAAAGATTAAGCAGAAAAAAGAAATTCCAAAAGCAACTGAATTTAGACCATGAAACCTGCACTCTGTGGTAGTTTAGTCTCTTAATTGCAAATTAGTGTCAGTCTACTTCAGATTCAGGATCTCTGGCAACTATGGAATTAGTTCCAGGGAACTTGTGACCAGGGTCAGTGGGATTCTATGGTCTTTGCACAATAACATTCAACTGGTAAAATAAATCATAACAGAGCAGGTTTTAAATCTGTTTAAGGCTTGTGCAACTATGAGAACTTTATTAGGTTCCACTTCAATACTAGTGAACATGCCTCAGTTGTGACAGGTGACCCTCATTTTAGTGTAAGATTTACCATGACCATACATGGGGTGTTCCATTTCTTCCCCAATAATTCACCTATAGCACCATTTTTCCTTATAAGCCATCAGAATTCAAGTTGTTTATTTTATCCTGTGTAGAAATAGAGATTTCAAAATGGTTTTGGCTAGAATGGCTTCTAGGAGTTGTTGAAGTAACCTGTGACAAAACAGATCAGCACTTAGAAGGGACAAGCAGGGAAGAGGGCTCTCCTTGTGCGTGGGAGGAGTGGAGAGCTTGATCTAAGCAAACGTAACACTCCAGTCCCCTTGAGGTCCCAACAGCAAGGGACACTGGTGTGCTGGGGAGCAGAGGCTGTGCCCAGTGCTGCTTCTACCAGTGCCCCAGTGTCCAAGTTCCATTGGGACAGTAGGACACAAAGTGTCTCCAAAGGCCTTACAAAGCTTGGATATCGTTGCCGGGCAGCTGTATCAGAGTTTTGCAAAAAGGAAGACTTGGATTTAACACCAAAATCCACCTGAAGGATTTCAGGCTGAGCTTTCTCACTGAGTAGTGGACTCTTAACTACTCAGCTCTTTACTAGATTGGGATCAAGGGCATCCTTCATACAACTAGGAATGCAAAATTTACAGGACCAGAGCAAGGGAGAGCATAAGTAAGAGAAACAGGACTTTTTAATCCAGTTATGAGGTCACTTCCCTGGGAGGGGGAAACAGACTGCACTTCAAGGTCTATGTGTGTATTTTACAGGAAACAACACAGAGTTTTTTAACTGTCTTGGAAGCTTAAGCAGAACTAAGCACAGCCAATAAAGTGGTAGATTGAACAATTTCTGTCTAAGGTCCTTGAGTGAAATTTTAAAGTGGCAGTAATAAACACAGAATGAAGGTAAGATTTTTGCACATATAGTTTCTTTTTTTTTCCTTTTTTTTTTTTTCAGATATTGCAAAAGTGATTAATTTCAGAACAGAATTTTGCATGATGAAAGCTTTTGTTTAATCTTATTGTAAACCTCTGTCTAATCTTATTTTAAATGTGCTGATCAAGCTACGGTTTGTGTAATTGCCAGAAAAATTATTCATGATGTGTGTTTATAGTTTTAAGAGAAATGAGCATATTTAAAATCAATAGAAATTGTTCATCCACATCTGCGGATATAAAATGTTGATGTAGTAGTGGTGCATGCCAGAACTCGTGTATTCCTCAGTTTATAACTTCAAAGTGAAAACAATGAAAATGTATTGTGCATGACTAAATTAGGTATTAAAACAGGTTCTTTATTTATTGTGTTTGCCTCTAATTTAGATGGTTTAAAAAGCTCAATTGTTATTAACTAAATTTACAGTGGCAGTTTTAGGTTTCTAGGAAGCTCCGGTGACCTCTTTAAAGAGGTAATTCAGTGAACCTGTCACTAATAATTTCATTCTGCAGCTAATAGTAATGGGTTTAATCCAGAAATTATGAACTGGGCCCCGCTTCCCTGAGGGAAGTATTTCTTTCCACCTTTAAATGTAGGGAGGCGTGAGCACAGTAAATTTAACAGGACCTGGCCGTTCTTTTTTTTTTTTTTTTTTTGAAGTCATGAGGCTTTTGTGAAGTACCGTGCAGAACCCAGTAATGCACAGCTCAATTTTCCTTGAATTTACCTCCCTCTGAAGGCAGACACATGTGTTTCACCCATGCCATTTTAATGGAATACAACTTTATTTGCTGTCACTCATGGGTTTACCTGCAGCCCTGAAAGGAGCTCATGGTGGCTGGTGTGTTTTAGACGTATTCTGTGCACAGGAAGGCTGACTGTTCTCGGTCATCCTCTGACTGATAATCTGAAGAGTGTGGATGCTCCTGCTCAGTGTTTACAGTAACCATGCAAGTAGCTTAGAAACGTAGCCCTTGTGAAAAAAGTCATAGAAGATAATGATGTCGTTGAACTGTTGACTTGTTTTCTTCAAAAGAAGTGCAGTCATTCAAGAAGAAACCTGGGAAAATGTCTTCTGTGGCTTTACCAATTGTACCCCACTATGTGTTAGTATTGAATTAGAATGCTAATCACTGAGTTCTTTTCCATCTTGTCCTAATGAAAGAAATTCCTGTATGTAGGGGACTGGAATTTCAGTTTGCAAGCATTTCCAACACAGGCCTTTGTTTCTGCTTTGTTATTTTGTGAGAATTCGAAACTAGTTCAACAATAACTTTTAAGAAAACCTACAGCCAGAAATTGTGCCGTGCTTATCCCTGCAATTTACAGCTCTACCTTTTAGTTATATTCTGTGTACTGCATGCTTTTCCTTTAGCAATTTTTGAAAGTTTCTCTTTAGTCCTGAGTATCAGCTATGGAGCTTATTGCTTTTACAGAATGTACTGTGGTATACACATTATATGCATATCAGACCTAAATCAGCAGTGCCACTGAAAAAAGTGCATCTGCCCACTCCAGCTAGTTATCCCTGACTGTTATGTTCACCATCCTTATGCCAGCAAACAAACTTGTGCAAGTATGTGGTGAGTTGAATTTAGAAAATTTATTGGGATTAAAACTAATCCCTGAAGAGGAAGTCGGTGGGTGAGCGTGATGAGCACACGTTCGTGTGATAGTCACTTGCCTCTTAAAATTACCACTTAGCTTTGAAATTCCTTGTCCTCTGACCTCAGGCCAAGCATTCCAGGTTCCTTTTTCTCTCTTCCTCCCAGCCCTCTTCCCCTTGAAACATGCAGCTTGCTCTTAGCCCTGGTTTATAATATGCCAGTAACCAAGGAGCTCAGGGTCACCTGTTTCCACTTGCCCTGCACAAATACTGTTGGTCCTGCCTGGCATCTCACACTCAGTTGTACTGGAAAGGCAGAAAGAACACTGGTGGATATTATAGTTTCTTCTAATGCCTAGGAATAACTCTGTGTGCCTTTGCCTTTGAGTAGTATGAGCAGATCCATGTGGTACTTTTTTGTTCACCATGAGGAAAAAAAATGTTGTGGATATGTTATGCAAGAATGAAGAACAAGTCATCTAAAATTATTTGGGATGCTTCCCTGAAGGCTAGATTAATTTTTTTCTTTGTCTCTAAAGCAAACTCTTTGGGAAGGACTTTCTTTTGTGGATAAATTTATGCATCTGCTGTTTTTGAAAGGGCATATGTAAAGATTAATATCATCTAACAAATGGAGCAATCTTTTTGTGGCTGCTCTTTAATCAATAGCTGATTGAGCTGGGAGTTCTTGCTGGGAAGGTCAGTATCTTATGCATGCATTGCTCGTACTAAAATGGTATCTGGCTGGTGACTGTTAAACACTACAGACTAAACAAGGCTGTTCTGTAAAGTAAGATTTAAAATTATAAAAAGAATATTCAGGTTTTAATATCTGAACACTCATTGTAAAGGTTCAGTGGCTTGGTAGTAAACTGATTTCTTAGCTTTAATAAAATCAGCAGTGCCTGTGCCCTGGAACAGGTACTGGCCCAATTAAGGGAGCTGAAAGAGGGGGAGCTACAAGGGGGCCAAGTTTTTCTCCCAGCCATGGACCAGCCGTGCAGCTGCTGCTGCCCCAGGGCTGCCAGCAGTCTTGGACAGCTGCTGTTCCCTTGTCTCCATGTCCGATATGGAGGTGGTTTGCTGGTGTTGACTTTGTACAGCTGTGGTACTGCAAGCATATACCCAGTCACTCTTCTTTGCCAGGATATAAAAAACAAAAAAAAATCTCCAGTTTTAGTCTCTAATGACCAAAAGTGACTGGTGTTCTCTTAGTTCCTATACCCTTGTTTCCTCTGCAGACTGCTGTCAGTCCTGCTGCTTCAGAGTCCTAATCCTCAAAGCCTGGGTATGGAAAGAAACTGTACTCCTAAATACATTTTAACACCTGATCCTCTTTAGATTCCATAATTGTTATAATCTGATGTTAGAGTTCCTGTAACCAGTAGAGAACCAAATCCTATTCCAATGACTCTGGTAAAAACTGAGCATGTTTAACCTGTAGCAATTGGAAAAAACAGTATTGTCCAACTAAATTTCTGTATACATCAGACTGTAGTAGAAGTAATCTAATTGAAATCTGTTCCTGAATTCTGTCTTTAAGTAGTTGTCCAACTGTATTTATTGACTGTAAATCTCAAGAGGTACCATTAGGTTTGAAAAGCATTCAGGTACATCATCTTAGACATTTGGTCAATAGTGGACTTCTTCAGCATAAAAATCTGAAGTAATGCAATTTTTGTGTACTCTGTGCTTTTCCATAGGGTTTTTTGATTTGAGAATTGATCAGGAAGGTACGCAATTGCAATTTTGTACTGACAATGCAAGTTTTGTACTGTGCACTCAAGAACTGTGTGGCTCCAGGGAACCTGCGCACTGCAGAAAATGCCAAAGTAGTTTCTTGAGAAAACACGCCTCACTACCCCCAGGCATAGTACAAAAGAAAGAGAGATGACATTAGAAAGAAGTAGGGGAATGTTACGTAGGTTTTTCATAGTTTAGACTTGTCTCAAGGTTTTTGCCTTAGAGTAGTAGGTGAAGCAGCCATGGATCAAACTTAGTGAACAGCTTTGGAAATTGTGCCCTGCATATGATAGGCAGTATTTTAGTCTAAACCATGAAATCAGAGGGTCACTGAGAAATCTGACATCTCCTCCTAAAGCTGCAGAGGTTGGTGCTCTGAAAGGTCTGGTTCTTGATTTATCTGAATGTATGAGGAATTCCCAGGCTCACATCTGTTTGCTAAGAGACAGCCAGAGAAGACTTTCTTCACATTGCAGAGGCTGTGTTTGAGTAAGCCTATGGCAGGCAAGCAGCCTGGTGAGCAAACATTGAGTCTGTGCTCAAATAACATTTTCTCTTGCCTTGTCTGTCAGGCTTTCGTTAGTGTGTCAGAAAAGCTCACATCAAATAAAAGGTCCTCTGTGGGCTCTAGCAATGCTTGTTTACTCTAAACACTTAGAGATTTTTTTTTTTTTTTTTTCCCCTGAAGAAAAAGAGATTAGCTTTGGTGGTGATTTCACTTTCCTAATGAGGAAAGGTGAAGGTATGATGTTGGTTATGTACAAAAGGAGAGGGAGCTCTTTCATGCATTGTTTGAAGGTTTAGGCAGTTAATTTTGAAAATCTTTCAGAAGAAAAAGTAACTAAGAAGCTGGTAGGGGTTCCCACTTCTGTTTTACTAAGCCAAGGGAACAGCATGGTGGGTTGAATGTTGAACTTGCAATAGGTGGAAGGATTGTTTCAGAACTAGAGTTGTCACCTAATTTGCTCTTAAATGAACAGCAAGAACCTTCTGTGTAGCTGTGTAAGTCAATGAAATGAACAACAAAATGAATAATTTTCTGATACTACAATATAAAAGTTTATTTTCCACATTGCTTTTTTTTTTAATTGCATAAGCATTATCTGGCAATACTTATGCAATTGTAATGAGTATTGATGTTATACTTTTAGTTCCCCTAAATTTAGTTCAAAACAATGGGCCCTGCCTTAAAAATAATTGATATCTTAGTGTTCTAAAAGAATCCCTTACATTGCAAGACTGTTTCCTGAGCTAAGAATATGAATTTGATGAAAGTGACTTTTCCTACCTTTGCTTCCCTAACTCAAATAGAAATAGTGGTATTTGTGCTATCTGGACTATAAGAATTTCTCCAAATTATGGGAGAAAGGCAGCTCTTTGCTATTTCTTTGATTATAGACAAGTTAATGTGGTAACTATAACAACATTAGTAAGGCACATTTCTCCTGTAGTGGAAAAAAATTGTACTGCAGTAGTTGCTTTCACTAACATCAGGCTGGTGGTTGTAATTTAAGTACTGGTGTAGTAGAAGTGGTAGAATTACTGCTTTTTATGTCACTTGTTTATTTTATATTCAGATAAAGCATTCTGGTGATTTTTCCCTCTGGTCAATCTGGACTATTTTACAAGTGACATTATACATGTGTGCACTTACATAAGATACACTCAAGTTTAGTTACTTCATAGTGGAAAAGGTACACCTGTGAGAAAGGAATGTGAATGAGAAAATGTAACTGTGTGTAAACATGTTTGTGCAGCTGCATTTTAATGTAACTTATTATTGGAGCACTCTGCTTAGAGAATGAAACTTTTACAGCTGAAGACAAGCTATTAAAAATTCCTTCAAAACATTGTAAGCTGTAGATAAATCAGAAGTATAGATACTCAGTTCTGCTTCCAGATTTATTTGTATTTTTAACAAGTTCTCTTCATATTAGTATTTGAAAACTATTTAAGATGCTAATAAAACTGTCTTATAAACTTTCCTTATTAAAGCATTTTTGCAGATTAATAAATCTGATATTAACTTCTGTTTTTCATGAATAATACACAACTTTGCTTTTTATTTTAGTAATGTAAATAATTTCATCCAATGTGGGGAATTTTAAAACTTAATAGCTTTTCAAGACTTTTGTGAGATGTGGAACTTGAGTTACTCTGGAGCCTCAGATATGCATTTCAGTTCAGAGTACATGTGGTTTGGAAACATGGAAGATAATAGGTTTATGTCTTAGATCTCCACTAAAAAAAATCATTATGTATTTATGCTCTGTAAGTAGATAAAACAAGACAGTCTTATATGTCATAAAACTCAACTTTCACATGATCTAAAATCTCAGGATCTCAATGGAAAAAAATTAGAGAAATACTGCTAGTGTCTTGTTGACGTTGGGGGAGGGGAGGGGAAGGATGTAAAATGTCCTTATCATACTTTGAGAGCTTTTTAAAGAAATCAATAAAGGAAATAGTTTAGAATCAGGCTGTATTTGTTTGCAGATTCATACTGAACTGACTCTTTAATTACACTAGGGACTGAGAGCACATTGTTCTAGGCACCTCATGGACAATGAAAGATCCTCTTTTGCCCCCAGAAATTTATTTCTGTGCTTCAACTTCTAGTGTTATTTAAGGTGATGTGACTTGAAATGTCTAGTTTCCAGAATATTAAAAGAATGTGTTCATATCTGTTTTATTTAATGTCATGTGTAGAGTTTAAATTTTCCAAATCCAATCCAGAAGTCATTTGCTTATCTTAAAAAAAATCAAAACAACCCAACCCTACGACCAAAAAAAACCAAAACCACCCACCCCCAAAAAAAGAAAAAAACCCCAAGCAAACAAAAAAACTACCCTCAAATAACCAAAAACGCCAAAGAAACTAAACAACGAAAACAACAACAATGAAAAACCCCACCTGGATAGAGCATGATCAGTGAGCATGTCTTAACATTTGCCCTGTCACTAGTGCTGGAGAAAAAACTGCTTTGCAAGGCTTAAAGATTTTTCAACCTGTAAACTCACTTAATTCTCAACCTCTCTCAAGGTTATCAATTATGAAAGATTTTGTGATGAAGTCTGGGTGCGTGGAAGCAGGAGAAGGACAGTCAGTTCACTTCACGTCATCTATTGATCAGACAGTAGTATTTCATCCTTGTGGAGTCTGAAAATGGAGGACTTGAGGCTTCTGCCTTAGGCATGTGATGATACTGAATCATTTTTGCTTATATTACAACCTATGTTTATAAGAAGGTCTGTCTTCTCCATTTCAAGGGGAACAAAAAAGAGTGTGTAGAAGAATACCAGTGTAAGAGGATGTGAGCTTTTATATTTGATATCTTGTATTTCATTAACTTCCTTTTCTTCATCCTGTATCTCAGATAAATAAACCCAGAGATCTAAGTACCAGTTTTTCACTGCTGGGTGCTTTTGGTTTTATATTTTACAATATTCTTTTTCATCACTGGATGGGTAACTTAAACTGAATTAACTCCAATGCTCAGAGGCTCCCTGACACCAGTTTTGAAAGTTTCCAACTCCATTTCCTTACAAACCACAGCCATTCTCTTTTCAGGCTAGGAGAAAACATCTCCTATGTCTAGAAGACAACTTATATCTGTGTCGCTGCAGTCTCAGATAAGCCAGTTTGTGTCTTTGCCTCATATTTCTGGATCAAAGAGCGCTTGGGAGCCCCGTTTAGGTACTTTTGGATACCTCTTCAAAATTGTCAGGTGTAACAATCTGTGGCAGTCTAGACCTAATAATCTCTGATGGATCTAGCTGACTCAGCCTAAATCACTTTCTCAGTATTGTGCTAGCACATCCCATGTGCTGCTGGAATCTAGAAGATCCCAGCATATGCCCTCTGTGCCTCTAAATAATGAAAATAGATGCTGATATCTTAGTAATACCTCAAGTGCTGCACAAAAATATACTTTAGTATGAAAAGTAGTAAGTGAATGGTTGGTCCCTACCATATTTCTTCTGCTACACTGTTTATTTTAAATGGCATTTGGTAAATTGCCTGCTGCAAGTCCTGGGCTCTGTAGCATGTAAGAGGCAACAGAGAATATTGCATCCAAAAAAAAAAAAAAAACACCAGCCAGGAAATTCTGTAGGTGGATAGGAATTGTAATAAAAATTCAGTGTAGCTATAATAAAATACGTGCAGAGTACATGTGCCACGTGCAGAACTCATTTTGTCATTTTAACCTCTAATTGGCTCTTTTATTCCATGTTCCTTTACTCTCCCCAGTTCATTAGCAATTCATCAGAATTTCTACAGCACCTCTGGTCCCCTCTGTGTGGCCTTCAAGGATTTCAGAAGCCTCTGGGCTTTTCCCCTGAGCATTCGCTTAGTCCTTCAGCATTAATTTGTCCCCAGAACACCCAAAACTTCTGCCAGCTCTCTTATTAGCATCCAGCACTGGCAAAGTTTTTCAGCTTCTTCTGAGTCTCTCGCTTAATGTTTAAAATCTTTAACCAGTCTTTAAGAGTGACACTGTGACAGGAATAATCTGTGGTTAATGTTGTATTAAGCTCAGAGGAGCAGGTGAGGGCATCCAGCTAAGAGAAGATACAGGGCATGGCTCTTGACCATGGGCAGCCAAAGGTGGGAGAAGTGGCTGGCACTCCATGGCATTGCCTGTTGTCTTCAGTTTAGGAGAGGCTACGAAAGGGTCATGGCCAAGCATTGCAGCTCTTTGGGTCTTGTTTGAAGAGAGAGAGCAGTTAAACTTGATGCATTACAAGACAGTGTGTCAGCCCTGCTCTGTAAATACAAGTTTCAGGGTTTTTTAGGCTCATCTTCTTATATATTATACAGGCTGTAGTTCATTTGAATATTCAACATGGTTATCATCATAGCACTATTTACTATTTTCCTAAGTATTGTATATCTAGAGTTCTGGGAACTCTATTGGTACTTTTACTACTGCTTGATTTTATTTGTTAAGCATGCCATGAAAAATGTTATTTTGAAGTCTCAGTTAAAAAAACCCAAAACACCATGATAGAAAAATGGACTAACCATCTCTAATGATAACTAAGTTTAAAGAATTTTTCTCTGATCAGAACATGAAAAGCACTTTTGTTTACCCAGAGCAGTGTGTCTGTCTTCAAGGGCTTGAAGTTAAAATCACAAATTTTGAAGTGATCCACAAAATCTAAAAACTAATAGTTTTAAAGATGACATAATAGTCAAATTTTATTCTGCTTATTTTCTCTTTACTGTATAGCGAAACTTTGAGTTTCTTTTATTTATGATAGAAATTCTGTCACTTGTAAAATGTATTGGTAGATCTATAGAGAGGTGGAACTTCCTGATGTATTGAGCATCATATTGACTTAAACCAGGGCTGATTTAGTAATGCAGATGTCCTGCAGATTCTCTGTGTAGATGCCTTTCCAGGCAGTGAATAGAGCAGAGTGAGTGTTATTTCTCTTCT
Source organism: Empidonax traillii (assembly GCF_003031625.1). Taxonomy (NCBI): domain Eukaryota; kingdom Metazoa; phylum Chordata; class Aves; order Passeriformes; family Tyrannidae; genus Empidonax; species Empidonax traillii. Next base: position 117,996 of record NW_020955980.1, on the reverse strand, counting down.
GCAGGCTTCCACGATCAAATTTGACATCCCTGGTCTACCTTGAATCGGTCAAAATTCTTCCATCCTTTCCCACCTTCCTCCAGTTTTCCTATACCTGCACTCCATATGCTGCAGAGCTCAATTGTATTTCCTAATCACTTCCAAATAAAGAAGTCAGCATTTGTCTGATAGTGCTGGGCATGAGCGGTGGGAATAGTAGCAACTTTAGAAGTTAAATATGATGCAGAAGGGGATGTTAAAGGATGTATGATGGAAGTGTCCAAACAAGGAATGTGCTGATGGGACACTGCTCAACTGCATCTCTGCAGGGCTAGTTTACCGTGGGGGAAAGGTTTCTTAGCACTTGGTGCTGAGTGGTTTTCAGCTTCGTGCATAGAGGCAATAATAGACGACAAGTCTGTCATTCAAATATATGATACACTCCTTTAATCCCAGTTGGACAGGAATCATTTTATTAAGCATAACCTATGAACATACATTATATGTTTGTTTTACTGTTGTTCTTGGGAACAAAGTATCTGCAGTAAATTTATATAATAGAAACACATTATTTTCTGCAGTGCATATAGTCAAAGAGTTTTAATAGACTAAAATCCTTTAGATTTTTATGGTACTCTTCCTCCTAGATACAAGAGCAGTGAGCAAATATGTGCCTCTTGTCACTTCTTTGAGGTGGTTAACAAATACAAGGGATACAGTATCTGCAGTGAACTGTATGCACAGATGCACAGTAATATTTACACACTTAAGAAATACTTTTATTAGTAGATATGTTTGTCAAAAATACGTGGAATTGTGTGACTTTGGAAAAGTAACTTTGAGATTATTCTCCTGATGCTTCCAGGATATGTTATGCATTTCACATGTTCAGAAAGTGTACACTGTACTGTAGTTCGACGTTCATTTTGAATTATGGTTGAAAGTCACCTGCTTTGTCGTGGTGCTGTTTTGCTCAATAAATGTATTTGAGTTTCTTATATAAGAACTGTCTTGGAATGTTGGCACTGAATGGCTCGACCTTAGAAGAAAAGAAAATTTTCTGTTAAAGAATCCATTAATGTTAGAAAAATGATTTTTTAGGATGGAGGGTGTGGGGGAGATGGAGACAAAGTGGCTGATGCCACTGAAATTTTCCAGTTGAAGCTCAAAGAGAAAGTCAAGGAAGACTGGTTTAAGAAAAAAAGTTTCCCCTAAAAACTGGGAACCAGCACAGTTTCTCACCACCTGCTAAAGACCAGATCCAATGAGCAGGAAGAGCTGCCATCTGTAAAAATGTGGACTAGATTTGGGTTGCATAATTCTAAGGTCTCGCTAAGGGAAACTGAGCCTCACCTTCCCTTTCGTTAGATTTGTTTGCTTTACAAAGAGCAAAGATGCTTATAGATGAGAAATTCCTTTTGCTCCAACCACTCCAACTTGATCCTGGAATCAGAGCTCCTTTCAGCAGAGGGGAAGGAGAGCATTTCTAAAAGCCTGTCAGCTTTTTGAGTTGTGACCACGGAGTTTTGAGCTTTTTGCATTGTCAGTAATAATTGTTCGTATTTATTAAGTCTTACAAAAAATGTATCTGAGAAGTATGTGGAGATGATTACTTTTGAGCTACCAGGTCCTCGAGTGCTCAGGCGTGGAAGATGCATTTTTAGGTACAAATACCATGACATCTGGTGCGGTAAAAACCCCTTTATCCTGTTGTGGTTCTTTATTGTTGGAGACCTGTTAGAGATTTGTAGCCGCACAGCAATGCTTTGTAAGAAATGCCTGACAACCAAAGGAAGAAGTAAGAGCTTGGGGCTGGGGGACAAGCCATTGCCAGGAGGTAGTGAGTGCTGGAATGACTTTGAAAAGCACTCCAAATGACCCTCGGCGCTGTTTTCAGTCTCCCGCCTTCTCCCTCAGCCCTTTCCACTTCCAAATGGCAAGGTGATGCCCCTTAGGCATGTACGAGGAGCCCGCCGCGGTGGGGGCCGGCAGGCGAAGCTGCAGTGCTGGGCTCAGATCCCCGCACCGGCCTCCGCCAAACCCAGACCCCGAGGGGGCTGGGACCGAGGGCGGCAGGAGCGGCGCAGGGAGGAGCCGCGGGCGCTGCCAGCGCCGGGACCTGCTGCGGGGAGGGGCGGCCCGGGACGGCTGCGAGCGGCGCTGCCCCAGTCGCGCTGCCCGCCCGCAGACCCCGCGGGGGCGAGCGGGTCCGGCCGTGGAGGAGCGGCAGCGTAGCTGGGGGATACCTGGATCGAGAGGGGGCTGCCGCCTCCTTCCTGCCCATCTGCTCCGGCGAGCGGCTGGTGAGTGTCGAGGGGTGCGTCCCGTCCGGTCGCTTCGGACCTGGCCGTGCGCTCGCAGAGCGTGAGGATGTGGGTGTAACTTAGCGGGGGTAGGTTCGACTTAGTGCGTGCCTTCAGTTTATTTACACTGCCAGTGCTACTTAGTAGTGCAAGTAGACTCCTGGGCTTGTGAAAGACTTCAGCCGGGTAGAAGTGCCGGGGAGCTTAGCACAGGACCGTGCCAGCGCTGAAGAGCCTGGTGAGAAAAGCAAAACGCCCCCCGACTCCTGATCCCCGGCTCTCTGAGCAGATGCGCCGCGATAAAAGCGGTATATGAGGTTTATCATTTGACCTTCGGAGCGCGGCTCTGCTAATGGGAGACTTAAAACCAACTCATGCTTGGGAAATGAAGCGGGGGGGGGACGGGACTTCTCCTGTGTTTAGCTGTTGAAGAAAATTATTGCTGGACTGCCAGTGTAAAGCTGCTCTGCTGTGTTTTCTGTAGCTAAATGCAAAGAATGCCCTGTATTTATCCAATAGGTGTGACTGCTGATTTGTACCTGCCTGATGTGCCCTGACATTCTCACTGAGTCTCTGCTTTCTTTAATATACAGTAGTTGTGAAATTATGTTAGTACTTCTGTTAAAATACAAAGAAAAGTGCTATTATTAGTAACAATTCTTAAAAGATGTTCAAACATAGCTTTTAAATTTGGATAGAAAACAAAAAATCTGATTTTAAGCAGATGGTCAAGAGGTTTCTTAACCTTTTATGTAATGCTACTATAGTCGTGGTGATGGTAGGTAGAGCTGGGGCTGTATCCTAAAGAGTGTTTGTTGGTTTTGTGTCCCTTTACAGCTGTAATAATTTAAATGTTAATCCCACAGCATGATAAAGTAAGAATCTGTGGAACTTTCAATGCAAGTAACTCTTTTCTACATCCAGAAAGAGACATATTTTGTTTCCCCCACCACCCCTGTGTAAGCAGGAGTAGAGCTATTTTTGATCAGAATATTTGCAATTACAAAAACTTAAATGTCTTTCATATGCTAATGGAAAGTCAGTAAATTGTGTAAATAAGATTTGATGCGATGACAGTGTGGCAGTTGTGAGCAGTGTTTGGGGATTATTTTAACAGCTTTCTGTGTTCCTAAACTGTGCTGAGATATACCTGTTTTCTAGAACTATGCACATTTTTTCTTGAAATAGTATGGTTCCGATAATTTCTGCTTGTAGCTGCATCTCATTCCAAAACTCAGGGTATTTGAAGCTGTTTTGGACTTTTTTAATACATTTTTTTTTCCATTTTCCCTACATAGATATGCTTCGAAGGGCTTTTTGTTTTTTTAAAATTTCTGGAAAAGAATTCAGATGCTCCTTGTTGTTGTATCTACTTATAGTTTAATTATATTTATTGTAAATTCTGACTTTGAAAAGATTTTGTTGGTAAAGCACTGCAATTGATTTCTTTAGTCAAAGCTCTGCGAGTGATTTTTAGAAATGGTCTGCTGTTGTTTTGCTGTCTGTGCCAGGAAAAGTAATTTTAGCTTATAAGAAAAGCGAAATCTATTTCTGAAGGACTGAAGAATACTGGTTTTCCCATGCTATGCAGTCTCTCCCAGCTCCCTCACCCCACAGCTGTTGCTGGTGGGTCAGTTTATGTGCCAGCTTGGCAACACTGTTTTGCCAGTGCCCAGCTGTACATGAGCTGTGGTCCTGGCACGGTGACATCTGGAAACTCCCTGTCACAGGAATTGCAGCTCCCAAGCCAGCCTGCGACACAGGAAATGAGCTCATGGTGTCTCAGGTTCGGGACGGGACAGCTTCTCAACCTCACAGGCTGTGGAGGCAGATGGCAGGGATAGCTGGCTCTCAAAACACTTGGAGGAGGGGAAATTCCCCTTCTACAAACCTTTTCTGCTTCATAACTGTCTTCTAACCTTATGGTACAAGTATTTAGGTTGCTGAAAATCTGTTCGTTAATAGGGCAACATTAGTTGATAAAGTGGGTGTTTATAGACTGTGCAGAAAATACACTGACCATAACGGAATTCCTCAAAAATAGGAGCTACATTTTATCAATCCTCAAATGGCTGCGTTAATAACTGTACCAGGTAAACTTGTGTGCTGATAAAATAAGAATTCAGGACTCTTCTAGAAGCTGAAATACATATCTTTCATATACTTAAAATACCTGGTGGGGGGAGGGGGAGGAAAAAACAGGCTTAGCTTGTTCTGGGAAGCGTCTGTATTTTGTACAGTGAAAGCTTTTCAGAGAAGACCTAGTGGTTAACAGCTGAAATGGAAAAGCAAGAATCAGGGTATTGAGAGAAACCAAGCACCACATATGATAGCACTGGAGTAAGAGCTGGAGAATTTGAAAAATGTCTAGCTGAGAACCAAAATGGAAATCAACAACCATAAAACATTAAAAAGCTGTTTGACTTGCTAAAGACCATTGCAATGATAGATAACTAGACGTCTCCCATAAAGCCCAGTATCAAACACCAGGCACCACCTGTTACTCCTGAGAACCCTGAGAAAAAGCAAAGATACAAAGAATTTTGGTAATGTGAAGGAGGAGAAAACCCTTCTTGAGAGTTGCTGTGCGCTGGCTGGCCCAGCAGGCAAGATCTGGAGAGCATTTAACTGAGTTTACAGATTGAGAGACCAGGTAACCTATTTGCCACATTGGAAAACTTTAGCGTCTTAAGGGACTACAGGGCCACTATAATGTTTCATCTAAGGTAAGACTTAACAGGTAGTGCTGGGATTGTTAAATGTTGCTTATTTCAAAAATGCACTACTTCTAGAATCCAGCTTGTTTAGATAAAATTTTAACATAAAAAGATGTTTTTGTTACTTCACACATCGTGTTCATCTCAGAACCATGATGCTTTGTAGCTGACAGGTCTGCAGAGTCCATAAAACCTGGACTGGTCCAGCTGGCTGAGTAGTGCAATGCTGACTACAGCTGAAAGGCTTTAGATAACTTTTAAGTGAAATTTGAGTTTTGTCCTATGTTAAATGAAAAATGTAAAGTTTTAAAACAGGTTATTTTTGGTTTTGTGCAAGGTACAGATTTTGGTTTGGTTTTTTTTTTTCCTATATGGTTAAAGCAACCCTCAGTACTTGGCTGTTTGTCATCTTCTAAAGATCTATACATTATCTGTATTAGTATACTAGGTTTCCACTACGTCATCCCCTCTTGGATTTGCACTTCTATCATTCCTAATTGCAGGCATTATGAGTCCAGATGGGATTTGTTGAACCAATGTTGTTTTAAGTCTGGTGTTTTGTTTTTTTTAAAAGAAACTTAAATCAAAGAAAAATTCTTTCAGTTGCAGCCAAAGGAACAGGTGAACTTAATCCAACTCTAAAAAGAGCACGCTGGTTGGGCAGCACCAAATCCTACATAGTTTCAGTGTGGTGCAGCATTACTTTATTTCCTCAAGGGCTTGCAATGCAGTTGGCAGATGTCTGCTGGGTAAGCTGCATTTGTTGTTAGCTCCACAAATAATAGATGGATTACTCCATAAAACCGTCACGAAGCAACGCTGCTTTTGCAGACCATGGTACTTTCCAGATACAACACTCTTCCAAGCTGTTGTTTTGAACTGCGTGGCTAAAGTACTTTCTGAGCACTTTTATCAAGCACTCAGTTATTAAAGATGATTCTGGTTTTCTTTCCTTAGTGGTCCAACTGGCATAATTTCTAAAGAGATGATTATGTTTAAAATACCTTGTGTCCATCTAGAGAGGTGGGTACCTAAGTGGCATGTATTAAACATGTAGGTTAACACTTTTTCTAACTGTATTTAGTCTTCTATTAAGTAGGGCCGCCTGCATTAAAAACTGTGTTTTCTACAACCTCATCATTCAGAATACCTGTCCAACTGCTGCAGAGGTTTCAGATGTAAATTCTCATAAGTGAAAACCCCACCTTACTGGAGCATACCAGATCCTAAAGAAGTCCGAGGAACGCAGAAAAAATGAACTTCAACATTGAAATACAGTCTGAATACAGACTTCCCAAAGACTGCATTATCAAAGATTCTTATTTTTTGAGTTTTTTCATGATGAACATGTTCTTTGATTTCCCATGCCCACTTTTTTACTAAAATCTGACTGCTTTTAGTTGTTGCATTTTAGCTGGCTTATTTGTTCGTCCTCTAAAGGAAAGATTCTTGTTTAAGTGTTTCCTTAGGCCGTTGTTACATCTCTCAGGAAGTTCCCCATCACTGCAATTGTGACAGAGGAGACAAAATACAACAGAGAGATGAAAATGGAATCAAAGAATATATTTTAGTGTGACAGCTGCAGGTGAAGTTTTGCTGTCAGTGGATTTGCAGTCACTTCTATAGAGCATGACACAAACGAAGTACCACTGTACAGAATTTTTAATACCCTTAAACATGAATGAAACCAAACTCAGATGACATTAGACTTGTCAAATTACATAACTATCCTGCATTTCTTTAAAAAAAGAAAAGTTACTGAACCAAATGAAAGTGTACAGCCCAGCTCACATTCTAGAGAACTGAGTCCCAATTCTCCTTAGCTATGACTGAATGAAATACTTAACCAGAGGGCTACCTTAGCATGCAAAGTAGTCTGTCTTATTTTAATATGGCATTGAAAGAACTTCAAGGCAAGCAGGTGCTTCCATTGCCTGCTCAAAGACTCCATGGAAGTAGACAGAACTCAATAGTTTCTCAGGGCTTAGGAATAAAGGAAGAATCAGCTTGATCTGTTAAAAGTTTTATAGCTTGAAATGGTTCATAATAGCTTGTTCAGAAGGAGAACAAAGGTAGAATTATATGTTGTGGTACTGATGATGATGGTTTCTTTGAATTTACTAGTTCTAAAAAGTCTTTCTGAAGATAGTGTTTAAAACAAAAGGTATGTGGGTAGATATTACATCTGTTGAAAATCAAGCATTTTATCTTTGATCATATTAAATGGGAGCTGCTGGGCTGTCCAGAACAAAAGTTATTAATTCCCATGTCAGTGTTCACAAGGGGGACAGATACACTGAAGGGCCCAAGCCTGTGTGTGTGTGTTGGGACTGCCCAGCTGCCGTGGGCACAAGTCAGCTTGCATCTCTATTTGGAAGATGTCTGCCTTGTGCATAAATGTGTGGTTTCCTTCATAAAGTGATTTGAAACAGCTACTAAAAATAATGTGTTGGTATCTCAATTGCTGCACCCTGCAGGTGTTATGGGCCTAAAGCCAAAGGATGGTGGGTCTGTCTTCTTGAAGGGCTGGATATTTGCAGTATCTCCAGGCTTTATTTTCAGTTATTCCAGTAGACAATAACTTTGATCAGTGTACAGCATTTCAAGTGATAATATGGACGTGTGAAACTAATTTAGAAACAGAAATGTAACAGCATCACTGTGCAGCCTATCTCTTGTGTGAGTGAATGTGAAAATAAGCAGCCAGAAATTCCTAAAATGCTGCCAGACAGCTCGAGAGGAACTTTCTCTGCCTTGATGTCCATCTCTCTCTCTGTCCACTGAGGTTTGAAGTTGCCCACAGCGCAAGGAAAAAACAGACTGTTCAAACACAGCGGTATTTCACCTAACTAATACGTCTCTTCAGACCAAAATGAAGTTCAGCCAGCCACTTCAATTTACTCTCTGTTCTCAGGAGAAAGTCCTCCATGGGCTTGACTTGCCTGGGCCAGGGAAGGGGTACCCGTCAGGAATGTGTGGAATTGGAGGCTGGAAAAAATATGCTTGTCAAGCAGCATATTCTCTTGTTCTGAGCGGTTATCTAAATGAAAGTGATTTCCCAGGGCATCTGGCTCGGCACATGATCTAGAATAAATAGCAGAGGATTAATTTTCATCTCACAAGTGAAGGATTTAGCTCTGTCTAGGGGAGATGCTGTGCGGGGGGGCTACCAGGGGTAGCATTCCTGTCGTCAAAGCACTTTTTGCTCAGAATTAGCATTCAGGCAATTAAATGGCTCAGCTGGCTGGGCAAGCTTAGAGCTGTAAGCACTCAGCAAAGGTATCAGGGAAGAAAACTAATTAGAAACTTCCTTGTTTATGTGCCTTAATTTGTATGTTGTGTCTTTCTGCAAAGTTCAGTGTCTGTAATGCAAACCTTGCAATTTGAACTTAGAATGTTGTTGATTAAATTTGGAATTAAAAAGGTAACATTAAGTTAGCCAAAGCAATTGTAATCAACTGATTCTGGTTTTTAAGGAAGTGTTGATTTATTCTTCTGAGTAGTACATAATTAGTGTTCTTTCTTCCTCTTTCTCCTCCTCCCTCGCCCAGCCCATCTAACTTGGGTAACAAACTCCTATTTGAGTGTGATGTTTGACCTTTCATGTTATTTAGCAAAATAATGGTCTCCAACTTATTTTAATACTTTACAAAAATAAGATTGTAGTTAAGATGGGAGAAATTGACTGCAATGAGGACCTCACACAAATTTTGATCTTGAGCCATAGTCACTTTTCCAGTGGTAATAGTTCTCATTTATTTACATTTTGCTTGAAAAAGATGAAACTTTATAAGAAAATCTTTTAATATCCTTTATTTACAGCACAGTCCATTTCTTTGCTGCCTTTAGAATACACGACTCTTGGAAGCAAGAGCTTCTCCATCAGCAGTAATTCAATCTTGGAATTATTTTTGTGTAAACTTGGGAAAAACATGTGGTTGTATTCTATCTTTTTGGAATTCATAATGCTCCTGCTAAAGAGCTAGTCTACTATTCAGAAATTTTGGTGTGTCTGCTGAAGTGGCTTGATTTATTTAAATAAAGTATTTCAAAAGAATGTCTTTACAAACATGAATATGCCTCGTTTTCAATAGAAATTGGAGATAGGAAAGAAGGTTATTGAAGCCAGCTCATAAATGATTATTGAACAATCTCTGCTGTGTGGTCCTGTCTCCTGCAGGTTTTCAAAGCACACAGGCAAATTGCAGCACAAGGTGTGGATGGTTACACAGTTCATACCAAAATCTCTTTTTATAAATAGTGCCTATAACTTAGTCTTGTGCAAAATGATCTTGTTCCTGTGCATCTCAGCCATGACTTGTTAGCTGTGACACAGGTGTGACACTGTCAAATTCATGGACTGTCTATTCATTTGACTTCGAGTTTGGTTTAATCACTGAGAAATTTACATAACTTCACTCTTAACATATTGTTGAACAAATTTAAGCCCTTCAAAACATCTCTGGCAATGTGGGTTTGACTCCTTTCTATTTCCTTGTGTTGTGAAAAACAAAGATGAGAGCAGAGCTTTACTCACTTTATCCTGAAGTTATTTCTGAGCATCTGAAAACCCTGCAGCTCTGTTAACTGGGCTCTGTTTGTTTCATCAGGAACATCACAGACCCATCGAGGACTCGGAGCATGGCCATGAGCAGCGTCAGTGACTCTGTGGTTCTGAGCAATGGCAGCATCTTGTCAAATGCCACTGGCACAGGTATTGTTGCAGCTAATGACGGAGACGCCATGGCCCAGCAACTCCCATCCAAGGAAACACCAAGAACAAAACCAAGTCCAAACGGCTGCCTGCAGCTTAATGGTACAATCAAACCATCTTTTCTGCCTTTAGACAACCAAAGAACTCAGCAGATGTTGTCGCAATGCTGCCACCCTTGTCCATACCATCATTCTTTAAGTAGCCATAATAGCAAGCAAGAATGTAATTCAGTGGTTGGCAGCTCAGCGCCATCTCCCATGACTTCGTGCTGCATGCAGCCACACACTGAGTATTCAGCATCTATTTGCCAAAAACACACCCCCATCTATCAGCCTGCCTGTTGTCTTCAGCCCTCCCCATCCTTCTGCCTTCACCATCAGTGGCCTGACCATTTCCAGCATCTCCCTGTGCAGCAGCACATAGCCACGATAAGGTAAGCAGATTGCAGTATTTTTTAGTTCTCAGTATGGATAACCTTTTCCATAATTGTTTAATTTTCTTACAAAAGTAGAAGATCTAAAATTTTGGATGATGAACCAGATTTCTTCACCAGTGGTTTTTACAAGTTACTCTTTGATGCATTACTACCTTTTTTTTTTTCCTGAAGAAATCAAGTCAGAAGACTAGTGTTGCAGGGCTGCGTGAATATTCCTGAAGTGAATAAATTCTTTTTTTGGGGAAAAAAAAGCTGTTTTTTCTTTTTCTTGGGGATTGTTTGGAAGCTCATTAGCTCTTCTACGAGACACAGCATACACCTATATTGTGTGAAACAAACCGATACAGGAATAGCTAAGAATACACCAAAAGAACTGGTGTGTTTGCATAGTCTAACCAAAACACTCATTTCCTTAAAAAGGTGTGTTTAAAAACATATTAAACAATTCTAGTCATAAGTGTACTGGATATTTTTTCTTTGTCAGGTCAGCTGGCTCAGTGGGTTTTTCCCGTGCCTTTTTAGTGTATGTTACCTGCTCAACTTTGAAGCTGTGCTTGGTTTGAGAAATTTTGGATTGTTCCAGGCTTTACTCCTTTCTGTTCTCCACTTCATACAAATGTGCCTCTTTATACTTGATAGCTTTGGAGTTCCAGTGACAGTCCCAGCTACAAGGAGCAGCAAACACAAGGAAAATCTTCTACAGCCTCCTGGTCCTGGGCAAAATCAGTCAGTCCAAGGGGTAGTTTCTGAAAACCAAATTCCCTGTTGAAGAAAGACACTTTGAAGCTTTTAAGCAAGGTTATTTTTTTCTGAGTTGCAATTGGGCCAAAATTGGTGAATTTTCGTTGGAGTACTAAAAGCTAACCTTCTCTTCTCCCTGTTCTCCAACATCTGCATCCTTGTTTGAAATTTTGAGCTACAAGTATTTCTCAGTCAGTTATAATGATTCTGTCTTGATGAAATATATGAACTAATTCTAAACTTCTGAAAATATCAGACTGGGAAAAGTATGTAATGTGGAAAAAGTCAAAGTGAATAAAACTTTTTTCATTAAGGTGAAAGCAGATGAAAATAAGGATGATAATACAAAGTACAAATCAGCTTTCTTCTGCCAGTTATTCCACTTACAAATGGAAAAAATCTTAGTTGTCGGAACTGCTTACAATCAGACATGTTTTTTCCACCCCATACTTGTTTAAGTGTCAAGTAAAGATGAAAACTCTCATATAATTTTGTATGCAAAGGTATGCAGAAGGTCAAGCCATTACAGAATCAGTCAGTCATACTTTTCAAACTGTCAGAAGGGATGCACTGATTTCACTGTTTTTCTTCCCCTGCAGCAGGACTGTTAAACTTCATCTGTATTCCATAGTCTGGAGGAAGGGAAAAAATGCAACCCATAATCTGGGGTTTTGTTCTTAGCCTATAAATGAGAACTGTGAAAATTTCTTCTGGATAAAGTAAAATAACTTTTTCTGTAACACTTCACAAGTACAAAGACTGCTTGAACATCTCTGATTGGGCTCTTGAGCCAGGATGCCTTTTTTTTTTCTTCTTGCTCTTCCTTGCCATAGTACACATTTTTACATGAATGTACATAAATTATAAATGATGATTTATTGTAAATGGTTTGTCTTACTGTTAGCAGTCAAAACAAGATGCTATCCGACCTTTAAGGCACTTATACTTATTTAACCAGCTCTGTGTGTTAGCATACTCTGCATGTCCCTACCAAATGATTGCTGATTCATTTCTGGACTTGCTTCTAGCTAAGGCAATACAGTGCTAAAAAGTGCTAAAAAGAATAGGTGATAAATGTGTATTCATTTTCTACATGCTCAGGTAACTTTTTGTACACAGAAGAGTAACACTTAGGTGTATGATATTTTTATGTGATCTTTGTTCCACACTCTAATTTTATTCCAGTTTGAGCTTCTGATCTGTACAACAGCTTATTCTCCACATATTTTTATTATGAGGCTCACTGGAAATCATCCAGCTTTGTAACATGTGCGTGTTTTAACAGAGTTGTTTAAAATACATGTTCTCATACAATACAATAATTAAATTCAGTGTATAGTCAAACTAGATTTTATTTTGGTTCTTTGTATTTTTAAAAATGCATTCAAATATTGTTATAATTTTAAGAAAGGGGGGAAGATGTGATTAGATAGAGGGGGATGAACACTCTTTGCAAACTGTATCTCTGATGCTTACAGTTCTGGGCAGGTAACCAATTGTTTCAGCACAACAGGTTTTGTCAGGTTTTGAAGCCCAAGGCTTAACATTTGTCAGTGACCTAATATTAAAGGAATGTGGCTCTTGTATATCATTGCAGATTGGAGTGTATAAAGACAGATTGAAATAATGCCACACTTGTCCTATCCTCTTAAAGCTGGCTGGATCTGGAATTTTGTAGTGGGTTCAGCTTTGAAGTTGAAACTAAATTATATGGAAACCTCATCTATACACCCTACCTTGAAAGTCTTGGCAGCTGGTAATTTTTTTAGATTGGTGAAAAAGTCTTGTTGTATAAAAGAAAATATTTTTGTTGGTTTGCAACATGATTGTGGCAAAAAATTCTGCTGTTAAAGTGAGTAAAATACGTCAACTGTTGGTTGTAATGATTCTGATTATTTTTATATATTTTTCTGAGGTTAAAAGATCTTGAGTAATGTTTTTTGTGTTATTTTGTAGTAGTCCATGGAAACATGTTCATACCTCTCTTTTGAGTGGGTATATTATCTTGACCACAAAAACACTCTCTGAGAAGTTCTCGCCATCTCTCCATATCAGAATGCAGTTGTCTGGAAATTTAGTTTGCTTTCTAACAAACCATTTCTAAACTTATCAGTTTGGAGCATTATATGATTAGTGCTTTTAGTACTGTTGGAAGACTTTTTTCTCCTACCCTGCCCCTTTGGAGGACTCATGCTGAAGTAACCCTTTTTACCAGAACGCATTTGTGAATCTCAAGAAACCTTTGGAGCTTAGAGCCACTGGGAAGTGGGCAGTTATTGCCTCTCGTTTCTGCCACCTGCTTTTGTAGTCATCAGCAACCTTCAAGGTGGAGCAGAAATGAGGAAAAACCACCAAGTAAGGCTGTCAGTTGGAAGAAATGGACTAAGCATGAAGATTGATTCATGACAACTGGAAGCACTGAGTTAGGAGCCACTAGGGAATTGTAAAGCTATGCAGCCCAGCAGCATGTTTAGTGGGATGAAAGGAGGATAAAATAAATAATGAAGGGTTGCACACTTCAGGAGAAATAAACACTACAATAACAAAAATAAAGGCAGATGATTCTTACAGTCTTTCCTGGTATTTTTCGAAATCTATTCTTTGTATCGGAACGTATGCATGTAAATAGGAGGGGAAGAGGAAGAATGTGCAGAGATCGTTCAGTAAGTTGTCTCAGGATTGTGGAAGGCACGGGATTACAGTGGTGTTGTCTCTGGTATCAAATTGGGTTGCTTCTCTCAGACTTGTATGGGAAGCTTTTAATAGGAAAATGCTGGTTGAAGGCTACCTGCATCCTTCCTAATCTTGATATTCTTTTGGAATCTCTCTTTGATGATAAAATTTAGAAAGCTTAGGTCTGTGGACTCAGAGACAAAAGGTAGGGGAGAAGAGGTGGGGGACCTGTGGAAAAAGTGCTGGTGCTGCTGATAAGGGAGATGCTCCAGACTGCCGGTGTGTATGGTGCTTGCACTTTTGCAGCATCAAACCAATAAATTCATACAAGTACTCTTTTCTCACAGCAGACCTGGTTTATATCACCTTCTGTTATTTACATTTCAAGACTATACTGTTAACACTTTTGACTAAAGCAGATAAGAGAACTGTTCTGAAAAACATCTGAATTATCTGTGGTAAAAAAGACAGGATGAAAGGACGTGTGGGATGATCTCTCCATGATCATACAATTGTCTCTAGCTAGAACATGAAAAAAAATCTGTTTAAAGCCTTACAGAGTCATTAGTTTGGCTGAAATTTAAGACTTTGGGATATATGTAAGTTGCCCCTCATCCCCCACCAGCCTAGTTTGGAGTAGCTCCCAAAGCTTAGTTTAAATTGCTGTTTAGTTTTCGCTTGCTAGACCAATTTATATTCTAAAGAAGGCAAAAACCAGTGTCAGGAAACTGGTAAAGCATTCATACCTCCAGACTTATAGTACAGCTTTCTTTCAGTTAGATTTAAACCTTCTTTTGAACTGTTTTGGCATTGCAGATTTATGTGGCAGTTCTGGGATTCTGGGTTCTGCTGTGTCTCAGAGTTCTGTGCCACACACTGTTTAAACAGTGCTGCAGATATACTTGAGTACTTGCACTTCATTTAGCACTTTAAAGAGAAGATCTATAAAAATGAAAAAGCTGTGAAGTGAGGGTGGAACACTACAACTCCCTCTTACCCATTTTATATTTTCCGTCTAGTTACTTCACATAAAGATTAGAACCAGAAAAAAAAAAAAAACCTCTTGTTTTTTCAAAAAGCAAGGGAATGTTTGCCAAATACCAATCTTAATAACAAGACTTTGTTATGAAACAGTTCCCTACTTGATTCCAGGAAAAGGATAATTGTTATCTAGTACATTCTGCATGGCTTGCAGAGCTGATTATATGTATACATGTGTATAAAGTATTATCAAATATTCTCATTTCAGCAACATTAACTGTTCACAACAACTCCTGTATAGAGTTTTTTAAACAACCTATCCTATCTTAATATTTTCCATTTTGAAAGTTGTTAGCTTCTGCTTTATTTGATGAATTAAGAGATATTTTTGTTTTCACTTGTTATATGAATTGTGTACTAATGCCTTTTGTACAAAATACATATGCATATACTGTGTTAAAATGTTAATAAAAGAGACTTTCTGCCTTCCTCTGGGAAGATTGAAGATAGGTATCTTTAAAAAAGCCCTTTAGGTCAGATTGCTGAAGATCAGATTTCTGAAGCGTTTTATCAAGCTGCAGCAGATAAAAGGCACACAAGCTGTTACCATCATTTCATTCGGTGTTCAGGATGTTGCAAACCTCTGGTTCGTGCTGTAGATCTGGAGTTCCTGTGTATTGCTAATTTGTATGGAAACAATACTAATTCTGCCTCTATTCTCATTTAAGCCATTTTTTTTTATGCCAAAATAGGATTTCTTTCCATAATGAAGAGACTGAAGGTGTGGGGGAACCACAAACTAGATGCTCCCTTTTGTGTCACAGCATTAACAGCCCCATGGCTTACTTGGGGATTTTGATGTAGCTGAGAAAAAGGAAAGGGAATGTGAAGCCATCTCATGCATCTGAGTCCAAATGTGGGATTCTTTGTTGTGCACATGTGGAGAAAGAGTTCTCCCTGGTACCAAATGAACTGGTTCTTTTTCTTTCTTGAAAATTATTTTTCATGTCCATCTGATTTGAGCTGTGCTTTCTCATTTTCACACATTTTTATTTTATTCTTGCATTATCCCTGAGTATGATACTTTAAGGGTTTTATTCTGTTTTTTATTAATTCATTTACTATTCCCATGATAATTACTGTGCATTGTTGGCTGTGCAGACAACATGCTGCACTTTGTAGAGCTGAAAGCAAAGGGCTGACACACAGAGACCAGAATACAAATAAAAATGCCATTTATCATTCAGTGGCTGAACAAATTAAAAATAACATACCTAGAAAAATACCACGTGGACTTAAGAAAAAAACCAACCCTCATTCATTGGGCTGTCCAAGGGATTTTTGCTGACTTTTAATTGTACTAATTAAGCGTTAGTATTTGTCTAGACTTCAGATTGCTTTGAATCAAGCATTTTTGACATAGGAAAAAGATACTTATAAGGTTCCTGCTCTGGTCTGAGTGCAGCTGAGTACCAGCCTGACCACATTTTGCCCTGCAGGCTCTGCTGCTTACAGGCTTCAGGCTCCACGTGTGCATGAAGATGAATTTTCCGTGACCTGTATCCCTCACCTTTCCTTGAACAAAAGAAGAGCTCGCACATAACCAGCGATCTGCTGGGCCTTTGAACTCATCTTCAGAAGATGTAAAGCTGATAATGTGAGGGAAACCATAAAAAGCATGGGGCCTTTCTTTTGTACTAAATTGACTGGAAAACCAGCATCATCTGTGTTCAGTCTTGGAAATGACTAATAGGTGGGAGTTTTGAGATTACTTTTAAAACTGAGCATTTACATACATTTATTTAGGGGAAAAACCAACCACGGCAGAACAACCAAAATGATGGCAGTTTGTTGGAATGTTTTGACCATGTTTAGTTGTTCTCAAATACTTTTAATTCAGTTGGAGGTTGTGGTAAAACAACTCTAGACAACAAAGAGCAAAACTCTAAACTACGTGTGGCCAGTGACCTGATTTTCAGCACTCTTAAAGATATGGGTTTTGAAAGATTTGGATATTTCTACTTAAAAGTTTTCAGTCTTCCTTATGATGGGGAAAGGGGTGGAATGAGAAGCATTGACTTTGGAAAGCTCTTTATAAATTCCCATAATTGCCTCTGTCTCTAACTCCTTCCAAAATCACTTGTCCTTCCTTTCTGATATGTCAATGTTGTCTTCATCTCCTAGTAAATAATAATAATTACTGTAAATGCTTTTAATTAGTCAGTAGTGCTTAAACAGGAAAAATTAAAACAAAATAAAAACTCGAACACAATGCAGAAGGAAAATACAGAGGGTGCCTGAGCAATCTGGCATTAATTTTGCTACACTAAGATTGCTGTGAGATTTCTGTGCAGGATATCTGCTGCATAAAGGAATCTCTTAAAGCCTGGACTATCAATGCAAAATAGAAATACAATGGTACCACTAACAGATCAGTGCAGATGAGGGAAGTTATTGGTAGAAATCCTGATGATATTTCAGGGAACCTGGCCCCTCTGTTTGCAGATTAGGGTGTGTTTTGGGTTTTTTTCTAATACAGTCATAAATAGATGAATGTACTGGACTAGAAGAGCTTACATGCATCACTTCTCCCACTTCTCCCATATTTTCTGTCATGTTAATGGAATACCTTTCCACAAAATTCGTGCTTTACACTTCCAGTTTGTAGGATGTTTAGTTTGTTCTGTCAAATGAATGAACTTTTGCTAACTTTTTGCTGAGCAGTGTTGGTTACATTAAATCTCTTCTATAGCCTGTTTAATCTTGCAGTACTTTTTTTTGGGTCTCAGCTGCAATAGTGGAAACCTTAAATGTTCAGTGAATATTCTCTTTTTTGCTTGGTTCTCTCTGAGCATACAAAACAAATGCAATGTCAGGAGATGCAGCCGAGAATGTCTCATTATGTATGTACAGGTTTTCATCAGCACCAGTGTGAGCTGAAGAGCCTTGTCTGTGTAACTGCATACTAAATCCTTTTAAATCTTTTAATTGAGTTGAATATACACTTGTTTTATATCACTTAGAAGTTATGACATTCTAAGTGACTGAATTCACAGACATTGGAACAGCAGTTCAACACTGAAATATGTGTTTGAGGTGAAATACTGTACTAAATTTAGAACAAAGATGCTTAAGTAACTATTTTCATTTGCTGCAAGAGATAAAATATGCAGAAAGATAAAAACTATTGTTTGTCCCCATGAGTAATGAGTAATTTGGAGGAATTTTAAGTCCTTTTAGTCTATCTTCAGACACACTCTCTAGTGAAAAGAGGTTTTCTGAGACCAGAAATGAACCCCGTGGTGACTTACATTCACAAATTCTTACATCTGCACAGGAAGGAAGACTGAAGCATGTACCAGTTGAGGCGTGATTTATGGCAGTCTGAAGCCTCCCTACTCAAATCAGACTTACATATGCTTAATGTCAGTCATTACTGCCTACAAGAGCATTCATTTCAGCCTTTGTGGAGAAATACCGTGATAAAAATAGACACTGTTGTACATCTCTTTTATTCTCCTTGGTATCACGGGATGGGGTTTTTCTTCTATGTATGTTGTGATTTCTTGGGTCACATTAATTTCCTGTCTGTCAGAGAAATACAAGATGGGAGCGTGATGTTGTGTTGCTCCATTCAACTGAGGAGTGTAATAAAAACAGCTTTGAAATAAAATATTTCGAAGGAAGGAACTTTTTGCCAGTAAAAATGCTGAAAACTACTCTAGTCATCATTTAAATCCCAGAACATATCTATTAACTTCACTGTAATTACCAAGAAAAGAAAAAAGACTAATGGTTTTAGAGTTGTGAAAAATCTTGAAATAATATTAGGCTGCTCCAAATTAGCTGTTGGCTTGTTTTCAAATAATGATTCATGGTGGTATTTTACTAAGCTTTTTTTAATTGTCTTAAATAGTTCAGAACTTTTGTTTAACTTGCCAGGCAGTGCTATATGTGGTCTTGCCCATAGTGTTTCAGAAGTTAGAGGAATATATATATAGCTTCAGTTAAACCTTTTGAAGAAGTATATACTTTAAATTGTGTATAAACTATGCCATTTGAAGCTGGGACAATCCAGCTTAAGTATATTTGATGCCAGTTTTCTTATTGACAGTTTTGGAGAAGTGTTTAAAAGTGGCTACACTCACTAGAGAAAAGTTTAGGGAAAGAAGAATACAAGAAAAGTGTTTATAGGATCTGTATTACTTGGCTCCTTGATATACTGTCAGATTTTCCTACAGAGATGATTTAATTCCTTTTCAAGACAAGCGAATCAAGTAGATGCTATTAAGGAAAAGAGCCATCTTTCCTAGTAATTGATAATATTTAGTCGGTTGTTGAAGATGAAAGAGGGAATATGTTAAAAGTCAGTATTGCAAACATGAGTTTCTAAGGAATCTTAAACTGAAGACTTGGTAAGTAAATCCTGGGCTTCTGCATCTATACCTTCCATATGGAGCAGCAAGGAAAAGGAGAGGGGAAAAAAACCAACAATCCCCCAGCTTTGGAGATGATTACAGGAGCATTTCAATTTCAGGTCAATTTCACGCCTGTATGATATAAATTTATAGAAGTTTTAATTTTAGCATGTAATAAATCATACAGGGATAAAATAGAACAGAATATTTAATTTGGAAGGGACCTACAGGAATTATCTAACCCAGCTGCCCAACCCAGTCAGGGCTCACCAAGTTAAAGCATGTTATTAAGGCCATTGTGCAAATGCCTCTTGAGCGCTGACAGGTCTGGGGCATCAACCACCTCTCTGGGAAGTCTTTTCCAGTGTTTGTCCACCTTCTCAGTAAAGAAATGTCCAGTCTAAACCTCCCCTGTCTCATCTTCAAACCATTCCCACACATCTCATCACAGATCCAGGGAGAAGAGATCCTCAAGAAGCTGCAGAGAGCAATGAGGTCACTGCTCAGCCTCCTTTTCTCCAAACTAGACGAGCCCAAAGTCCTCAACTGCTCTTCGTAGGACATCACTCCCAGCGCTGTTACTGAACTTCCAAATGAAAATACACACATATGGGATGTCAATATGATTCCATTGACCTTCTCCCATCTCTGATGACTTGATGGAAACGTATTTTCCTGTTGTAAAGAGGCATGAGCCAGAAGTTTGTGAATGGGAGATACCAAAACTACCTGTTACTTTTTCAGAATGGGTTAATAAAGTTTAATGTTGATTTCATAGCAGAAAGGAAATGAATGAAATGTTGGCTTAGTTAAGTATGTAGGGTCTGCCCCACTCTTTAGGGTTTTACCCAGTGTGCATGCTGTAGGTCAGAAAGCATACACATTTATGCTTAAATTTAAATCAGAAGTAGAGCAAGGATCACTCAGACAATGATTTTATTGCTTTTAACATCCTCCTCACAACTGCTTTCCTCGCAGAAGGGCGATGTTATTTGTTCATACTTGCTGTGAACCTGCAATCCAGTTCCCAAATAGCATATTGATTTTTGGTCTGCACAGTTTCATTTTGCTTAATTTTATGCAAAAGAATAGTTTTAGCAGAGATAATTCATGTGTACAACGTTAAGCAAAGCTGCAACATTGACATTTCACGCATTTTAATGGGATGAAATAGGAATTAGTTTCAGATCATTTCACCCAGATAATCTAGAGATTAAAAAAATACAATCTTTTATGGATTATTACTTGATATTTTAGGTGGAGAAAAAAAAAAGAAAATTCATTACATTTCACCTGCTTTCAGTAAAACCTTAAAAATGCAACTTTTCAGAAAACTGAATTTTTTATTGTCTTTATAACATCCTTCTGCTATGAGTTGTCCTATTCTTCCTTTGGAGATCTAAACAAGTAAAGCTAAGTGCAGGCAAATAAAATGAACGCTGCGTGTTTAAAAAGCATCTAGATAAAGTTCATGATTAGAATCAAGGAAAACTATGCATCATTGCAAAAAATTTAATTGGGAGTCTTTTTTGGCAACTTAATCCATTGGATTTGCAGTCTGAGTGACTGTAGTGATTGTTAAAATGATAAAGCACATAGGTGTTATATCTGATACAGCAGGAAAAGCTGGCTTCACATTTAAGAGCAACTCAGGTTGTGCTCATGGGTCAGTGACAGTCTGAAAACATGTGGATTTTCTTCCTCTGCAGGGATTTAGTTTGTATTGTATGTTCCAATGGAGAATGTACAATATGATGCATATCTCGTTCTATCCTGCAGGGATTTAGCTTATCCATGAGTGTAATAATGACAAAACCCTACCTTTTATCACTTCTGGTAACCAGATCTACCAACAAAGGGAATAGTTTCCCTCTGGCAAAGTAAAGCATTGAGGTTAAACACCTCATAATCCTTGAACAGGAAAGTCTTTATATTTCTTTTTGGTTGTTTTTTTTTTCAGTAAATACAGCTATTTATTGCAACTTAGCATTTTTGACTGGTCAACCAAAATACATTTCATATTGAGAAACATCTGGAGGTGTTAACCAATTTATTTATCTTTTCTTTATATATTTCTTAATTGTGTGATGCTCAGACAAAACTTGCTTTTAGGAAAGAACAGGATGAAGCCAAGCATCTGTTAGGCAGGGGCTGACAGTCACAGTAAATGGTGGTAGAATAGAGCCTGTCCCTTTCTTCCCCTTTCCCTTTGTACCCCTTGGTGCACAGTGTATTAGGTTTTAATCAGTGACTGCAGTTCATGTCAATAACTTTGTTGTGCTGGTCTGGTCACAAACAACTGTGATTGTCACTTTCTGCTGTCAGGCTTGTGAGAACAAGGTTCAGAGGTAATTTAATACACGGATCAGCTTGGCTTTTGTCCCAGCAAAATAATGGAATTCACCATTTCTTTCTCATGAAAACCAATGAGGATTGGTTTTTGTCTGCATTTTTTTTGGAGGTTAGTGCTGTTATATAAACTGGCTCAATGAAAGTATAATACTTCAGAAATTAGACACGGCAGCATTAATTAAGTGGGAAAGATCTGGTTTTGCCATGCATTTCTGTATTTTAGAGCATAACTAAAGAATTTTTGGGGCATAATTTTTAGGGATAACTTTTCCTATCGACCAATATAATAGAGTCATCACAACAGCTGCAAGGGATTGGTTACACTGCTGGAATTCAGCCGGGTGTACACAGGTTTTTTCAATGCATGCTTTTCGAAACAAAACAATTTGATAGCAGGTGTGACCTTTAACCCTCCCTAACTTTGAAGAACTTAATCATCATCATTTGGTCAGCACTGAATATATTTTGCAGGTGGAGGAAACAGAGGGAAATGTAGTTTGGTTTTGATGGGAAAGGGGGAGGATGAGGAGTGGTTGTGTTGGTATTTTTCCTCCTTTCGTGTAAACCAAATTAGGCGAAGTTAATTTTTGAAAGTTCTGTCTACAATGAATTTTACATTCTATTTAGAAAATCTGTTTTGTCAGATCTCAGTTACAGAGATGTAATTGAAAGACAGAGTAAAGCTTGAAAAGAGAGATTTAAAATATGCCTATCTACTAAGAATGTGCATGCAGAAAGGGCTGGGAGAGCGAATATACAAGAAGATGTATAGTGTAGAGAGAATATACAAGAAGATACATTGAGAAGGTGCCAGCGTCATCCCTGGAGTGTTATCAATTACATGTTGGTCCTTTCCAGCAACTTTGTCTTACCAGCTTTGTGGGTACCTCAGATGAGGTTCTGTACCTTGCTTCCGGGCAAAGCCTTGAGCCAGGGGCAGTGCACAGTGATGTGGTCGTGGCCCTCTGGATGAACCAGCTAACCCCTTACAGAGCCATGGGGATCACAGTGACGATCATACAGGGGTATGATGATGTGGGTAACAGCACTGTAGACCCTGTGCAGAAGAAAAAATTGCCTCTGTGGGAGTTAATTCTCAGCTAGGGCACCTGCTTGTTTGTTCAACCTTGTAAGATTAACTTCACTTTAAAAGCGAGCACTAAAACTGACAAAGTCCAAGGAGTTCTATCTGCTAATGTAAGTGGGAATTGTCACAGAAACCCTTATACAAGTCAGCATAATTACAAAGCTTGTACTAGCTGTTGTCCTTGGGTGGCTGTTGCATGTGCCACATTGTTGTCTGGCTCCTGGCAGGGCTCATTATGACACAGATGAAAACGGGACTCACTGTCACAAGTGACTG
This sequence comes from Empidonax traillii, assembly GCF_003031625.1. Classification (NCBI taxonomy): domain Eukaryota; kingdom Metazoa; phylum Chordata; class Aves; order Passeriformes; family Tyrannidae; genus Empidonax; species Empidonax traillii. The sequence goes on along the minus strand of NW_020955980.1, from coordinate 95,319 downwards.
AGCATATATGGAAATTCAAATTTACAAATAAAATCTAGAAATTCATGTTTGAACAACAGTAAATACATCTGTTCACATTTCTCTATTATCTGTAAGCCCAAGAGTCTGTGCTGCAGTTACAAATACCCAACTCTGTCGCTTTGCCCCCTTTCCCATGGAGGTGCAGAGGGACACATTCAGTTTGTGCTCTGCATTGGTGCTGAATTACTGCATGAAAGGGCTTGTCTGTGCAAACTTTTGTCTTCATACAGAGTCCTGTTACTGCCAACTTCAGATTCAAGTTTAGTGAGTTCTGACTTCAGTACCTAGTTTATTGTGGTCCAGTGTAGCCTTAGCTGAGAAAAGTTGGTTTTGTGATTGAGGCTGTAGATCAGATGGCAAAGAGTCCCTTGAACCTGCCACAACTTCTTTTCAGGCTCAGACAACTTACTGTAGCGAAGTCGTTTCAGAACTCTGAGTTTCTGTACATTTTGGCTGCTGCTGAGTCTGTTGTTCTTGTAGTGGTACCAGAAGTTTTTGGCATCACGTGAGAAATTGGGTATGTTCACTACCTCTGAAGGTCACATTTGTGCATCTTGGACTGGCAGTCTGAGGGTTGGTGACACTTCATAAATTTAATCTTCGCTTTTGTGGCTGGATTTAACAGAGGATCTTTGTCTATACCCTTCCTTAATCCTCGAGTTACTGCAACTACAGATTGATTATTCTGCTTTTTTCCTGGTTTTGTTCAGCTTCCACATGGCTGCAAGGAGCAACTCTTACTACTGTGTAGTACCTACAGGCATATGGGAGCCCCTGGCGGTCTTGGGGAAAGGCACTGCACTCTCACTGCAGAGACCCGGGTTCGATTCCCGGTCGGGGCCCCTCCCCGGGCAGATGGAGCTCGTTAGCCCTGTAAGGCAATCCATCTACGTCCTGAGGACCTCGCTGCCACTGTCCAAGCTCGCTTGGCCCCGGCAGATGAACCTCAGGATTAAAGGGTGGGCTCAGTTTCGCGCACACTGTGTCTCACCTAAAAAATCCAATGCGCGGGCTGGAAGGTGTAAAGACCTTCCTCGGTTCTTCGTTCACGAAGACTGGCCATTACCTACAGGCATGTCCCAGTTAACAGCTGCATTGGGTTGGAGCATTTCCAAACAACGGTGAATTACAGCTGATAGAAATTTGCTTTTATAGAATTCGTATTTTGTACAGCAGTTGTCAATTACATTTTCATCACACTTTTGCTATCCTGTTATTTAGCAGTGCTTTGAATCTATATCTGAAGTGGCCTGTTGTTGCATAAAGAGCTGATTTGCACTGGATTGTACTTTTTGTTTGGTGTAACAGCACTGTGTTTCATAAATTCAAATTTCTGTGGATTATTACCTTACAGTTGCTCAGAGTTAGAGATAGATACAGTCTGAGCAGTCCTCACACCTGATGTGGGCACGGTTGCAGCTATCTTGAGATGATTATGCCAGCGTTTTCGTTCCCCTGGATGAGGATTTCAACCCAGTGTGTTGAATCTTGTGCTCTGAAGGACAGCAAGTTTCTTTTCTGTGTACTAAATTAAGCTTATCTGAAAATCTCTGAGGAGCCCAAAGTTTGAATGTTATTGTGGTGTTGTGAAAGTGTACCGATCTATGCTTTTGGCAACCACAGTGTAAAACTACTAAGTGATCTGTTTTATGCATGTAGCTGTTTCTTTATTCATTGTTATCTGTACTTTTTTAAAGAAGTAATATTAAATATGTCTTTGCTGGTGAGACAAGTCCATAACTTAACTGAAGGCACAGTATAGTTACATCTTCGGAGTTATCCTGTGTTGCAGTCCTAGTCAGGAAGTTCTTGAAAGGACTTGCAAATTTTTCATGGAAGTCTTTTATTTTAAGTGAAATGTATGTGAAACTTACTGATCCAATAGGTAACAAAATGAAGCGCTCAGTGAACTGATAGATAACAATTTTCACTTGGGTTTGCTATCTCCTCATCAAAAATAATATTAGATTCTTAAGAAATAAGAAAAACTTGCATAAAAATTATTATAGAGAGATACTCTTTGTCATTCTATTTCTTGTATTATGGCAAAACAGAATTTATGGCCAAAATAATTTTTCATAATGGAATTACAAAGGTCAGTTAATGAGGTTTGTGGATTGCAAAGTCAGAGCATGGTGTTGTGGTTGTCTGTTCCCATCATATGATTTTCAGTTGTACTGAATTTTTAGTGTGTTACTTTATTTGGTCTCTTGTTGAAAACTGCAAAAGCCTCTGGAATAGTAATCCCAAAAATCAGCTGCATAAAATTCCACTTCAGAAAACCCAGCTGTCTGTAGTGGTAACTATTCTCTGAATTACTTGTTTGCAAAGACTCAATTGAATATGATTGTGGGCCTTTCAAAATAATTCACATTCCAAAATATCTGATATTCTTAATTTATTTGCTTATCCATGTATAGAAAGAATTAAACAAATTGGTAGGTGCATGCATATTTCATATTTTTTTCATTACTCTCTTTTTTCCTCCTTCTAGGCCAACCAGACCATTCAAGTTACCAAAAAGGTAAGGTCCAATGCTGTCACACGTGAGGGCTGCAGAATGTTATTCCCTGCACAATGCAAGCATAAGGAATATTCAAAGAAAATAGTAAGCAAGCAAATTAAAATAGATTTTAAAAGCAAAAGGTACTTCTTTATGCAGTGGGTAGGGAATTTCTGAAACTGCCACAGGAGATTGTCGAGGCAGATAGCAAGGTCAATAAACGTTTAGGAGAATTGATCTACAATGGGTCCCTAAATAAACACTGAAATAAAGAGACTGGGACAAGTTCTTTAACTTCCCTAATTGTAACACATCTGTGAATTCTGGGGAAGCAGGAAGGGGATAGAAGGCAGAAGGTGGCCAAACTCAGGTGCTCTATTTATGGAGAGACGAGCAGTCTCTTCATTAATACTGGGCTAGGATTTAAAAACCCGTGCAGATTTCATGCTTCCTGTTTTCATCTATTTAATGGCTTTTTTTTTCCAATCTGCACCGTTCTCTGTGTGTATGTACACAAGCATGAAAACTCCATGCCTCAGTACTTTTTTGATTAAGGGCTACTCTGAGAAGTGGCTTGGCTGTATCATCAATAATGATAGATCAACCTGACAGACAAGTTCAGAACATTTCATCATAATAGTTCTTTCTTCTTCTAAAACCAGAAGCCCCATGCAATCAAGAGCACTAGGTTTGGATTGTATATGCTTTGAAGAATGGCAGGGTCATAGCAAATAACAGAGCAACGTATCTGAAGCTGTCAATGCAACAGTCATGGCAACAAGGAACCTTCTCAAGTGAAAAAATATTAAAAATATAATCCATCTTTAAGATTTGCCTTCAGTAAAGAACAGTATCTGTTTTGAGTTACATAAATCTGTGTGTTGCTATGAATTCAGTCACACAAATACAGTGACCATTTTACAATACAGACACTATATGTGGTACATTTCTGTCTCTATATGAGGGTGGGTAGTGGTTTAAGTTGTGTTCATCTGCATACAGGTGCTGATTTGAAAAGTTTAACATCAGCCATGCATTAGGCTGCAGCTTAAAATGGGAAGGAAAACTAAATGCCTTTTGTGGCTTCTCCTTCTGAAGAAACTATCTGAGGTCTTGGATCACCCTAGGGCAAATAGCTTGAAACCAGCGGTGCTTTTAGTGGTGCTAAATAGCTGTGATAAATACAGATTGAATTACTGTATATCCTAAGCATTTTGAGTTATTTAAAACATGAAGAAAAAACCAAACCTTTTTTTAAGTGTGTGAAAAACATCAGGAGTAAATAAATTATTGAAAGCTATATGAATTTTAATGGTACATATCTAGCTAAAAGTAGTAGTACCATTCTAACAACTAGACTGAAAGCAGGGTCAAAGTGGCATAAAGAATGATCTTTCAGTCAGTGTCAGACTGAAGAGAATTCATCAGTCTGTGCTTGAATAGTTTGGAGGGGAAAAAAAAAAAAGGAAGAGGATAAGGTATCAGTGTGGCTACACATCCAGGTCATTGCAAAACCAAAAAATAGTTTTAATTAGGCATCAAAAAGCAGGAGGTGTTATCATGATTTAGTAAAGTACTAAAGGATGTGCTTAGCACTAAGGATATCCTTTCTGAATGTGATTCCTCGATTGAGGAATTGATGTAATCATTTTCCTCTTGGACTCAGGCGTTTTCAGGTCGTTTATGCAGAATCAGGGCAGTGGCTTACTTCTCATGGAGAAAAGAAAAAGTAATTAAGCTCATTTTATGGCTTTTTCGTGGGTGAAAAATAACTGCCATCTGTTCAGCCATGTACAGTGGTTTGGGGTTGAGGCTCCTTATAGGCGACTTGCTTGGTGCCAGAGCTCTCAGCAGCACCAAATAATGCTCAGACAGGTAAAATTTAGTCTGGCTAATCCTTTTTGTCAGCTCAGGTCAGCTTTGCTTATCTGAATTTCAGTATGTGATACAAGAAATAGGACAAATTTGCAGGTGTAAACAAGCACTTAATGTTTCCAGTATGTGGCTTATTATCACCTTAAACACTTTACCTAGAACATAGTTTCCTTTACAGCTAGTGACTGAAAGAATTTAACCAAATTAAGAGCTGCTCAGCTGAGAATGGACATGTAGAGACAACATGTCAAAGTATGATGAATAGGAACTGGCACTAGTGATGAATAGGAAAATAAATCTTTTGGGTATAACTTTTATGACTTAAGAGCAAATGTCTGACTAGCAATGTAAGAGCTAGTCAGTCTAGCTTGATGTTTATGAAAACATTTAGTCCTATAAATAGGAAAACTAGTCATTTACTTCACTTCTACTTTGTACAATTGCTCATTTGGCAAGCTGCCCCTTTGTGATTCACTTTAATAAAAACTTAAACTTCAGATTGCTTTTCAAGCCTTTACTAATTAACCTCTCGTGTGAGAATGGAAGAATTATTTCATGTTTACCTAATAGGAAATTGAGATACACCCAGTGCTTTGGACTTCCTTTCTCCTTAAAGCTGCACTTAGACCCCTATATGTGCCTATTTCCACATGCTATGGGAAGTCAGCCATAAACTTCCTCACTGCTGTTGATTTTAAAGTTAGAATGCTGGGAAACCATTGCTGGAGTGAAGAGATGGCCATTCCCTCCCTCCTTATCAGCAGGACAGAAAAATTCTGTAGAGCTGGTAACTGTACTGTGATTAGCTAATAAGTTGCTCTTAAAACTGAAAAAGAGCCATGATCTTTTGAGACAGTAGAAATAAGTAAAGGATAAGTAAAGCTATAAACTTCCATGTTACACTACCTGTAAGTTGAGGAGGAAGTAAGAGTGTAGATCTTCTTGATCAATATTTAGTGTGTACGGAAACCATCCATATAGAATGATTCATAGTCTATAATTAAACTTTATGGGACTTCCTATACTCTCTTTACTTCAGACAGTGTTGCTTTTGAAACATAAACTCTGTGAATTAAAGTCTTTACTATAAGAGAAAGTATTTAGAAATTAAGATTTCTGGGTTTCACTCGGTTTCTGATACTCTTCTGTCAATTTAACAAAAAATAAAAATATTTTACAAAATCAATGAAAGTTAGGTTTGCATATAAAAATTCTTGTTCTCTTAAAATTTAGAATGAACTAGGTGTTAAAATGCAAGAATGTATGTTATGCTGGAAGACTAGATAGTTAATGCTGATTAGTTTATGTATCGTGTTGCCACTCCCTCGCATCTTTGAATTTACAACAGATTTCATGGATCATTAATATGTAGGATTTGAGTATTTTTTTTACTGACTGTTGTAAAAATAGAGGAGATGGTTTCTTTTGGGTTCTACTTTAAAAGTGAGGGGGTTTTCTCTTTGATTTGTTTTCTTTAAAATGCTTAAGTTTTCAAAAAATAAATAGTGATGTCTTTCTATCATTAAATTTTTAACTAAGTGTCTAGTTTTAGTGTTCCCCAATCATGGATAATATCCATGCCAAACATTAAGTATAAAGTTAAGGAAAAAGTATTTATATTTTAAAAATTGTATTTAATCTTAAGCAACAGTTTTCAATTCACATATTCTTTTTTTTGCATATTTTTGTGTAAAAGTATTTTCTGTGAATTATTGCTATGACAGCTTTAAATGCTGAACATGTAGTAAGCAACAGGAATATCTATTTCAATCCATAGTTAATCATCTTTGAAGCAGCATGTCTCAGTTTAATTGAGACAAGGGTCTTTTGCTGAGGATGGATTAGGAGAAAAAGACCCAAACCTTCTTCTCTAGCAATTATAGATCCGAAATTACGAGGCTCCGATTGAAGGAAAGCAAATTATGGAAAAGGGAAAAAGGAAAAAATAACAGCCCTTTATTAAGTATGTGTGTATTAACGTAACACGAGGGAAAAAGAAAACCAAGTAAAACAACCAAACAATACCCCTATACCCACCAATAATCCCCTTCAAGAACAAAACCGATAAAACCGGCAAAAAAGAAAATCAAATAGTTCAATTTTTAGCACTCTTTGGTGCAGTTCCAGCCACAGTCAGCAGGGGGCGCCGTCACGTCACTGGAGATGCAAAAACTTGCAATGTCTTATACCTTTCACCAGGTGGCGCTGTTGAGTTATCAAAAGTGCAGAACTTGTAATGTTCTATAGTAGTCACTGGGTGGCGCTGTTGGATCACTAGAGGAGTGGAACTTGCAATGTCCAGCGCTCGTCACCGGGCAGCGCTGTGGGATCCCTGTTCGCCGCCGGGTGGCGAGGGAGGAGGGGGAAGGGGAAGGGGAACAGAAAGTTCTCCCAATGGAAGAAAAAACTCACGACTCGGTGAAGGTCCCGCGGTGAAAAAAAAACCAAGACTGCAACCAGCCGGCAACTCTGCAGAGAGATAGCAGCGAAAAACTCCTCTCCCACAGGAAAAAAAAACAAAGAAGAAACCAGGCAGTCTCTCCTCTCTACTGCAGCCTCCCCTCCTGCTCCCGAGCTGAGCTCCCAACCCCCAGCCCCCACCTCCTTCCACACACACACTCTGGCCTTTTTCCTAACTCCTCCCCCTTCGTTGCCAGGAGACTAATTCTCGGTCGTTTAGGACTCAGGCCGACTCTTTTGTTCACTTGATGGCCATTTAACAGCATTCATGGGGGGGGGGGGGGGGGGGGGGGGGGGGGAGGGGAAAGGAAAGACAAAATTCCTTTCTAAAATCAGAACTATGACACAGCACAAAGAAGATCTAAGATAAAGCCTGTATTTTTGTCAGAATCCTGAGGGGAAAAAATAATAGTCTGATATGAAAAGCTTTCTGTATAAGAATAGAAAGTTTTAAGGAGATTTGACAGAAAGTTGGAGGGGGGTTGTTACCTTAAAAATAGGGAAAAAAAACCCAACAAATGTGTGGAAAAAATGTTTCCAAATGGCTTCTGTCCATTTGTGATAGCCAGCTTAATTTCCTGTAAGAGTAGCAAAGAACACGGGTCAGTGTTTGAACACAGCTCTTTGGAGAAGTGTGGATTAATTTTTCTGTATAACTTTCATTTCTGTAACATGTCTCTCTGCCCCTCTCCTGTAGCTATGCTGCGCTAATCGCCGACTGGCCTGTGGTGGTCCTGGGCATGTGCACTGTGTTAATTGTGGCGTGTGCCCTGGTTGGAATATTAGTTCCAGATCTTCCAGATTTCTCTGACCCACTGCTCGTAAGTAAATATTAATCAATAAGTATTTTCTGTTTGCCGTTTCTTCAGCGACGCCAGGAAACAGCAAATGCAAGTACAGCAATTGGTGGATTCCTCATGAGTTGAGATCTGCCCAGAGAGGAAAACTGAGACTTGATATGCCTGAAAAGGTTTCCTGTACTATGAATCTGTTTGGGAAACAATTCCAGAGAGACTCAACTAGTAGTAAGCTTGCAGAAGCAGTTTCTGTCTTATGAATCCGTGAAAAAAAATTGGTTGTTAAAGACCCTTGCAATTCCTCTAATTAAAAAAGAAAAAAGTATGAAATCTTGACATTGGAGCAGCGAATGGTGATACAAAGCAGCAGTGGCCATTGGAGAATGTTATCCACTAGTTTAAATTCTCTCTTCATTTTGCTATTGGAAAGTCATATGTCCTCTAGCAGAACTGCTGTAGATTGATAGTGTAAATTCATCCCAGTTTTAGATGTACAGCACAGTACAACAGACCATACGTTCTAAATCAGGTTTCAAAGACTGAGGGCCAGTATTAAAGGGAAGGGGGTTCCAAGTGCCCTCTGGGGATGAAATGATATCCATGTTGGAAAACTAAAAGTAATTTTTATCAGATTCTAATAAATACTGTGCTCATTTCTTACTTCTCTTGAACTGCCTTACCCAGGAGTAACTTTCAGGATTTCTTATTGAAAATGGTACATTTAATTATTATCCTCAAATAAAAATATACTGTTTCTATAAGTTATTGTTATTTCTAGTATAGTATGTATATATGTACATATCCATATGTAATGGATATTTCTTGAAAACAGTCAAGTTGTTAAAATTGTTTCAATGTCACTTTCAAAATTATGTAAAACTCCTAAGTATACCTACTCTATTCCTCTAAGAGGAATAGAGTAGATATACTTTGGAGTTTTTTAATCATATTTAATCAATAAAGAGTGATAAATGAGATAATGAAGAGGACTTTGTAGAATACTCTGAAAACTCGGTGTTGAACATTTGGTAGACTAAATCATCTCTTCTCAGGGAGAGGAGTAGTACGTGCAAGAATTCTTAATCCCTCGTCACTCTATACAGTCAGTCATTATTTTGTCTGACCTGTCGTAAAGCATTTTACCTTTAGAAGTAGATGCCTGGAGTAATTATGCTTCATAATGAAAACTATCCATCACTTTGATCGTGTTTCCACTTTCCTGTTTGAACTAAAGAATGAAAGCTATTAATGGAATTCTGTGATTTCCTCCTCTTAGGGTTTTGAACCAAGGGGGACAGCCATAGGACAGAGGCTGGTCACGTGGAACAATATGGTGAAAAACACAGGGTATAAAGCAACACTTGCAAACTATCCTTTCAAATATGCAGATGAGCAAGCTAAAAGGTAGGGATTGTATTTTAAATGTATTTTATTTTACTGGTGTTTTCTGTATGTACGTAGTGCTTGCACCGGTACCCTCTGAAGTTAATATATGTACTTCCACTGATTTCAATAAATATTGAATCTGATCATCTACAGTTCTCAAGGCCTTTCACATAAGGCTAGATATTTCCCATCTCAAACTCGTAAAAGGTGTTTAATTTTAGTTTTCTCTTAGAGTTATGGATATTTTCAGAACTAGGCTCAATGTCATTTCCTTCAAAGTCTATTAATTTAAAGAAAAAATTATTTTATGTCAGTTTTTGTATACCAAAGGCACATAGGTAAAAATATGTTTTATCACGTATAAGAGATGTTAAGATGTGTGATCTGTTTGGGTGCTCCTCTTTTAACAAGTTCTTTGCTAAGTTAAGGTAAAATTATTTATTCTGGTTTAGTCATCAAGATGACAGATGGTCAGATGATCACTATGAAAGAGAGAAGAGGCAAGCAGACTGGAACTTCCACAAGGATACCTTTTTCTGTGATATTCCAAGTAAGTGAAGAAATGATGTAAGGAAGGCTAAAGACTTCTGTCAGTTGTGTTTTCTGAACTCTTCTATACATTGCATGCCACATAGGAAAATATTTTTTGCTTGGCATGCGTATGGGCACAATAAGTACCTTCTTTCTGTGTGCAGAAGTCTTGAGAAAATTGGGCTGAAATGTTGCATTCTATTGGTTCTTCCTGGGAAGCAACTGTATTTACTTAAATTGCTTCCTCTAAGTGTTTCCATTTCCTGTAAAGAATTTTATTAGTTCTTCGTGATGCTGATCATTGTAAAAGCAGTGCTTTGTGTGTGACTATGGAGGTAGAGCTTAATTCACTGTAGGGAAGAAGTTGTGTTCTATCTGTGCCATTAGCGTAGTTAAAAAACCTAAATCAAAATATTTTTCCTGTATATGTCTGAAAAGACATCCACTGGTCATCTTGTATGGAATTTAGGGGTTTGTTTAGGGAAAAGCTGATCAAGTTAAACTAGAGGACAAAAAAAGGCAAAGAAGTCTACTGACTTTTTACAGGGCATACTGCAGAACTTTGATAAGTCTTGTTCTGGCAGAGAGCGTGCATTAGCAGATGTAGATCTTACCTTTATTCATATAATGACTCGCTCTCCTTTGCGGCAACTTCCATATGTGAGGATTGATAACAGAGCACAAAAACGTAATTGCGAAGTTATTTGCTTATATTACTTGATCTAAGAGAGGGATGACCAGTGAATACGTACTGGGGTGAAGAATAGATTTTACTTTTTCAATTACAGTATGGTCTTATATCTAAGTGAGAGGATGTGAGCAAGGTCGTCATTTCTGCTCATGTGAGCAGAACCGAATTAGACTGAGCATATCATGAGTGAGGAAGAGGAAATGTACTCGAAACTCTGCTGAGCATTAACTGCAACTTGAAAGAGAATTAACTCCTCTTATTCTGTGTGCTGTTTCTGCACAGTCTCACTCTCATTCTTTCCACTGCTGTTTCTGTGTAGTCTCAGTCGTGGCAATCATGAAGGAATTGCGCTTCTATGGGAAAATTTGCCAGTCCATTATGTAAACAAAACAGTTGATTTCCTCTTGACCTGTTGTTGTCATTCCTGGTGTCTTTCTTTGTCTGCTCCAGGATCTGCAGATTTCAGTTCCCTTGATCCTAAAGCATGGTCTGACATCATAAAGCCCTACCCCCAAGTCTTTTCATTACAGTCTTGTGGAAGGCAAAAATTCTGCAGATTAACAGCAGTGGGGAAAATTCAGCCTTTTGATTTTTTTGAATATTTTAATTAATGTGATAATATTTCTTAACACAAAGTACAATATTGTGTTATGCAGTACCATATATTTCTGTTTGTATCTGTTTCCCTTGTGAACTATGCATTCAGATCTCACTGCCACTAAGTAATTATTTCCTTTCCTAAAAGCTATCTTCTGATAAATGTGATTTAATTTGTAATTTAAGCTCTATGTGTCTAAACTGTGGAATTCTTAAAAATAGCCTCAAGGATATCACAACAATTTCCACTCCAGTCATTTGCTTCTAAAGCAAAAACATTCTTGTAGAAACAGCTTTATAATTATTATTTATATTCTCAAATTACTTACTAAATCAGCCTTTGATTACTATTATCAGCGTTCTGCCATTATGCTGTGCCACGAATTTCATAGTTTGCTGATTAGATCTTTTGATTTTTATTTGTTTGTCAGATTTCAGAAGATAGTTTGCTTGAATAGAAGTCTGTTGAGCTTCTGAGTGGTATATAATATTAAAGATGCCATATTTACTATAAGCACTTTAAGGAAATGGAAACTTTCATGTGGAGCAAGTCTTACAGATAAACAGCTCATCTTGAAAAGGAGGTGAATTCCCATGACCTGACAAAGATTTCATCTGTGTCATTTGAACAGTGGGCTTTTGCCTTAGGCTTTGATACCAGGCACACCCAAACAATCAATAAAACCCCCCTCTTGTCACCCCTCTTGTAATTTCAGGTGATCGCTATTCACGAGTGGTGTTTACATCAACAGAAGGAGAGAATTTATGGAATTTGAATGCAATTAAGTCAATGTGCAATGTAGATAACTTGAGGGTAAGCAAATATGGCATTTAATTTGTTTAACTTGCAGATATGGAGCATATGAGAGGACTTCACATTGTTCCCATCCTGTCAAAGAGTCAGTCAGCATGCAGGCAAAGTTAAAAAACAATTTGCAATTTGTAAATCAAATTATCTATGGGGGTTTCTTTGGTTTTGCTAATAACATCTAGAAAGGGGTAGAGGAGGGTTGCTTCAGGAGTGTTTTTTTGCAGAAAGGGCTGTCTTTATATTCACTGTGTGTTTCCTCATAGAATATAATTCCATGGAATTTTGTTCTTGTTTCCCAGCAAAGAATTCATTTTCCTTGCTTTTTTACCTTGAGGTGAACTAGATGCATCTTCATCGCACATGCAGTTTTCTCTGACACCCGGTGGGGTCACTCAGGTTTTATTTCTGTTAGTTTAGAACGGAGATCAAGTGGACATCAACAGAACATAGATACAGTAGCTAGAAATATATCCCACCTAATTAGATGTGGATAATGGTGCATACAGAGTAATCTTAGTTTCCTCTTTAGAACTGAGGAAATGAAATATGACATTTTGTCATTGTCTGTCTGGCCTGGTGTATTTTTACTTGACTTTTGTTCTACTCGGTACCCTGCATAGTCAAAATAACCTTTGGAATAACCGTGTTCAGAGGCTTCATTTACATGTGTTACAAAGGTAATTTAGCACTCTGATTGAAATCGATGTCCATTTTTGACTGAAGGAATTTAACTGACGAAGGCTAAAATAAAATAAGCATCCCAGTTGTACATTTGTAAAATATAAGCTTGTCACTTGCTGGAGTGAACTCCTTTGAACCTCTGAGTAGCCGTGAACTTTTGCATTGGTGAATTTGCATGGAAATAAAGCAACATGATTTTCTTCTGTTAATATTATCTATTTAGTTCCATTTTTTCTCGTTCAGAACAAAACTAACCATAAACAAATTCAGATAATACCACATTTATTTAATAAAGATGTTGCTTTTTAGACAACTCTGTTAATTTATTGAATTTCCAAACGTTTTTTCCCACAGTAGCTGTCATTTACCTTGTTAAAATGTTGAGCTGTAGCAAAACATTGTACAATGAATCTCCCTTGCACTCTGCTGACAGGCATTTTGTCCTGGTTGGCCTCTCTTGGTGGCAGTCATTTTTGTCCTTTTGTCATTTTGTCATTTTGTGTTTGTGAGGTGTTCCTTATTTCCCCATCAAAGATTATTGCACTGACAGGATAGCTCATGTGGTTGTCCTTTCTCTCTTTTGATCAGAATGAGCCAGGTGAGAGCAAAGTACCGTATTTAACCCAGCTCAATTTTGCATGAACTGAACTGGGGAGTAATCATACTGCCAGTTCAATCAGGAGATTCAGTGGAGTAATTCACAAGGGCAAAAACTGAGAGTTAAGGAGGAAATTCTAATCTGTGTGTTTAACTGTTGAAGTTCAGTAACACAGGCAGCTGATGCAGGTAAATCCCACGTAGTATAGGTCATTGCAAAGCAATGCAGTCTGAATTAAAAAAAAACATAATAATTCTGTTTAACAGAAGACAGTTAATTATATATGAAGAATAATCTCTGTCATGATTGCGTTACTCTTGAGGAATTTTTCTTTGGTTCCTCCCTATATGCACACTTTGATAATAATGTATTATTTCAAACACTGCTTTCCTTTCTGAAGGAAGGATGAAACTACTTTACTTCAAAAGAAAGCACCACACGTCTTATATCCATAAAACCAGCTCTTCCTTTGAAATAAGAACACTTCGGAAAATTAAATGTTGGCTATTTCAGCTACAGCCACAGTTGTGTAGATATTTATAGAGGAAATTGTTGCAGATAATGTTTCTGTGGGTCTTTATTTGCAATTTACTTGTAATTTACTTCAGAATGTAGGAATTGAATACTGCAGCTGAGCAGAATAATAGTGTATCATGATAGCAGAATTCATTTTTAGCTAGTTAGGGTACAAAACAGAGTGATATGGTCAGGTTTTGCAATTATTATTGCTCTGTGAATGTAAATTTATAATAAAAAATTAGATATTCAGGGCTCAGAAAGGGCTGAGGCTTTTTTCATAATTTCTTTTTTAAATACTTGTTACTTACAAATAACATTTTTAAATTATTTTAACACTTTCTAAAAGTTTTCAAGGACTTTTAACACTTCTTAGAACTCACAAAGTACTGTGCTATGCCCCACTTGTGAATGCTGAGTTCTAGTAGCAGCCAGTCCCTAGGGAGGATGCTGATCCTTACTGCAGTGATCGGAAGAAATCTATGACTTCGGTGACCTTCTGGTCTTACAAACTCTTTCCTGGCTGTCGTTATTTTTGCTGTTGAATTCAAGCTTGTTTAGAGCCACAGTTCTGTTGAACTGAGTGGCAAAGCTTTCTGTACCCAAAGATGAGGAAATCAGACACTATTTTCTGCAAATCCAAACCTTAGAATTTGTATGTTTTTCTGATGATAAGCAGGATTTCAGCACCAAGTATTTACTTTAGTATGGAACCAACAGTATATCCTTATGTGTTAATTGTATTCCCATGTGCTTGTAACTATTTTGACTATATGTTTTACTGACACTTAGGTGCTCCAGCCTGCAGCTGCTCAGCATATGGTAGTTCCTATAATCTTCATGGAAACTCTATATACAAAATAGTTACAGGACATGCTCTAACTTTTTACTAGTTGTATAAGAAGAGCCTTTTTTTTTTTCACCTGTTAATTGCAGAATGTTCTCCCATTAAACCATGAACTATTATTTTATAAGCTTCAAAGACTGTGTGTTATCTCTTCAGACTGCTTCCCCAAAACTGTGTATTTGGGAATGTCTTTTACTGCAGAGATCCATTTGGGCAGATCTGCCCACAGATGCAGCATGTGTGCAGGTTGCACTGCTTAGCTTCCTTACTTGTTCCAAAATAAATTATGATGTTGCCAGTGGCAGACCGGGTCTGGCAACAGCAAAATGACCTTTTCAGTTCTTTTGGATCACCAACAAAGCTCAATGCTACAATCTATTAATGTTTTACATAGTATTTTAAAGAGCAACCAGGAGCTAAATTTTGTATTTTAATTTCTAATTTCCAGCTGCCAGCTCATGTTACTTTGTATCTTTGGCAGCAGTTCCTTTAGCAGTGAGTGTTTATGACCTGCAGCGAGTGTTGAAGAACAGTGTATAAACCTCATTGTCCCATCTTGAACTTGAATACGTAGAGAAGACAATACAATCCTTTCCTCCCAATTTGCCTATTATATCCTCATAGGACTAACCTGGAGATGTGCCATGAAAAACACAGATATGCTATTCCAGTGCTTCCTTTTATTTAGTAGGTTGTTCAGTTTTTTCTGACTTTGCATGTGTGAGTGTTTTTATCTGGAAACAATCAAATGTGAATTATCCTGTTTTTTGGGAATGCCAGTTTGTTATTGTTCAGCAACTGGTTGACAAAATTTAGTCCGTATTAAAGCTTTTATAACTGCTGTGAGAATCCCCAAGTGCATTTTTTTTTCAGTCTGCATTATAAAGGATTGCTAATAATAAACCTTTGCAATTTTGCAAAAGAGAAAAAAGAAGAAAAAAAAAAAAAAGACTATGTGGTCTACTTCAGTTCACCTAAACTTAAAGCACACATAGATAATGGTTTCAGGGCCCAACCCTGTAAACTGAAGCACATGGTTGTATTAATGTGATTGTATTAATAGGTGTTCATTCTGTGTAACTTGATGAAGGCTCAACTTTTACATATGTCTATATACATATTAGTCTATATAAGGACTAATTCTACTTCGTCACATATACCAGGCTGGAAGTTCTGTTTTTTAAGACTTAAGTTCCTTTTGCCCTACCAAGATTGAGTTTTTTCAACTTGAGAAAATTTCCCTTATCTAACCTTGCTACTTAAGGGTTTCACTTCTGTTTTATTGATTCAGTTTTTCATAGAAGTACCTCATGGTGATTTAGCTAAGTCATGCTTTTACTGACTTCAACTATGTCTGGAATATTCTTGAAGCAGAAGAAGAATATCCCTATAAGGGATTAACACTCATTCAGTTCAGGAGAGTCCTTAACCAAGATGTTAAAATTGCTATTATTTCTGTAAAGCTCTGGTAGGAGTTCCTGACCCTTGGGCAGTCGCTTGAGTTGACAACAGCACTCCTCCCTCATGTCCCAGCTCTTCCTCTCTGCACTTGCCGCTGGTGTCTGCTCATCCCCATGACTTCTCTGGCCTTGCTGCTGCTGCAGCTTCCTCCACTCCACTCCTGAGTCAGCTTTTGGGACATTGTCCCACCATGGGTGCAGCATTCAGAGGCATGACTGTTGTCTCTGTGCGTCAGGGCTTATATTGGGGTGCTTCATGACAGTGGTGTGCTTGTGCTTGTGCTTTGGAAATCCTGGATGACTTAGGGGCGTTCAGTGCCTGGATGGCAGGCTGAGCAGGTCGGGGGCAGTGTCTGTCAGCTGCACAAGAGCTAAAAGAGAGTGATAAAATCAGGGTTGTAGGAGAGGGGTCAGGTGATGGAAATCATCTGTCCCATCCTTTCTTTTTGGATGGTAAGTCTCCTAGGAACTTCAGAATATTATTCCAAGCAGAATGAAACTTCATTGATTTATGGCTGATTGGTTATTTTCAGGAATATAGCAGGAGATAACAGAAGAGAATTAACTATCCTCAATCTGGAAAGAAACAAAATACATCAGTGTATCTTCAGACAGTAGAATTACAACACTCTTAATGCTTCTGCCAATTCTGTGCCAGTGTGACAAGTTACTGCTGGTTTAGTCTGCTGCTTGTAAGAGGATACAGATCAAAAACAATGTCTGTGGAAATAAGAATTTAAAATGTTAACACAGAAGAACCGTAAACTGAATTTTCATCATTTTTGGTTGGTTTTGTTGGGGTTTTGGGGGGGAAGTAGGGGTTGGATTGGGTTGGGGTTTTTTTTGTTTGTTTGGAGGTTTTTTGTGGGTAAACGTTTCTAGTAATTTGGACTGTTACTTCAAACTGGACTGTTTGCCCTGCCTGTCTTTATACAGATCAGATCCCATTCCCAGTTTGGTGACCTTTGCCAGAGAGCCACTGCTGCTTCGTGTTGTCCCAGCTGGACACTGGGCAACTATATTGCTATTCTGAATAACAGGTCATCGTGTCAAAAAATCGTAGAACGGGACGTCTCTCACACCCTAAAGCTGCTTCGCACATGTGCCAAATACTACTATAATGGAACCCTGGGGCCGGACTGCTGGGATATGAACGCCAAAAGGAAGGACCAACTCAAGTGTTCAAACGTGCCTCGCAAATGTACCAAGTACAATGCTGTTTACCAGATCCTTCACTACCTAGTGGACAAGGATTTTCTAAGCCCAAAGACAGCTGACTATGTCTTACCAACTTTAAAATACAGCATGCTCTTCTCCCCGACGGAGAAAGGGGAAAGCATGATGAGTATTTACCTAGATAACTTTGAGAACTGGAACGCTTCTGATGGTGTAACAACCGTCACAGGGATTGAGTTTGGAATAAAACATAGGTTGTTTCAAGATTACCTGTTGATGGATACTGTGTATCCTGCCATAGCCATTGTAATTGTTCTGTTAGTTATGTGTGTGTACACGAAGTCCATGTTTATCACGCTGATGACCATGTTTGCAATAATTAGTTCCTTGATTATTTCTTATTTTCTCTATCGGGTAGTATTTCATTTTGAGTTTTTTCCATTCATGAATCTCACGGCATTAATTATCCTTGTTGGGATTGGAGCAGATGATGCTTTTGTCTTATGTGACGTTTGGAACTACACAAAGTTTGATAAACCTCATGCTGGAACCTCTGAGACAGTGAGCATCACGCTGCAGCACGCTGCTCTTTCCATGTTTGTCACAAGTTTTACAACCGCTGCTGCCTTCTATGCTAATTACGTCAGCAATATCACAGCAATCAGGTGTTTTGGTGTTTATGCTGGCACTGCCATTTTGGTGAATTATGTTTTGATGGTTACATGGCTGCCTGCTGTAGTTGTGTTACATGAACGATACCTTCTCAATATTTTCAGTTGCTTTAAGAAACCTCAGCAGAGGGTATACAACAACAAAAACTGCTGGACAGCGTTGTGCCAAATGTTCCACAAGATTATTTTTGCAGTTTCAGAAGCATCCAGGATATTTTTTGAAAAAGTTTTGCCGTGCATTGTAATCAAATTTCGATATATTTGGCTTTTCTGGTTCCTTGCCTTAACAATTGGTGGAGCATATATCGTGTGTGTGAATCCAAAGATGAAACTGCCATCGCTGGAGCTCTCTGAGTTTCAGGTATTTAGGTCTTCCCACCCATTTGAGCGATATGATGCAGAATACAAAAAGCTTTTTATGTTTGAACGTGTCCACCATGGAGAGGAGCTCCACATGCCCATTACAGTAATCTGGGGTGTGACACCTGAGGATAATGGTGACCCTTTAAACCCTAAAAGCAAAGGAAAGCTGCAGCTAGATACCAGTTTTAATATCGCTAGCCCAGCCTCACAGGTTTGGATTTTACGTTTCTGTCAGAAGTTAAGAAACCAAACCTTTTTTTATCAGACCGAAGAACAAGACTTCACAAGCTGCTTCATTGAAACATTTAAGCAGTGGATGGAAAATCAAGATTGTGATGAACCATCTCTTTACCCCTGCTGCAGCCACTGGAGCTTTCCGTACAAACAAGAAGTTTTTGAATTATGTATCAAGAGAGCTATAATGGAGCTAGAAAGAAGCACAGGGTACCATTTAGACAGCAAAACCCCAGGGCCTCGCTTTGACCTTAATGACACCATCAGGGCCGTGGTGTTGGAGTTCCAAAGCACCTACCTCTTTACCCTGGCTTATGAGAAAATGCATCAGTTCTACAAAGAGGTGGACTCATGGATTTCAAATGAGCTGAGTTCTGCTCCCGAAGGTCTTAGCAATGGTTGGTTTGTGAGTAACCTCGAATTTTATGATCTTCAGGACAGTCTTTCTGACGGTACTCTGATTGCCATGGGTCTTTCAGTTGCTGTTGCATTTAGCGTAATGCTTCTTACCACTTGGAATATAATCATAAGCCTCTATGCAATAGTTTCAATAGCCGGAACTATTTTTGTCACTGTAGGTTCTCTGGTTCTTCTGGGATGGGAGCTAAATGTGTTAGAATCTGTCACCATTTCGGTGGCTGTTGGCTTATCAGTAGACTTCGCTGTTCATTATGGAGTGGCTTATCGCTTAGCGCCTGACCCTGACCGAGAGGGAAAAGTAATTTTTTCTCTGAGCCGTATGGGTTCTGCTATTGCAATGGCTGCCTTGACCACATTTGTAGCCGGAGCAATGATGATGCCCTCGACAGTGCTGGCGTACACGCAGCTTGGCACTTTTATGATGCTTATAATGTGCATTAGCTGGGCTTTTGCAACATTCTTCTTCCAGTGCATGTGCCGATGCCTCGGACCCCAGGGCACTTGTGGCCAGATCCCACTACCAAAAAAATTGCAGTGTAATTCTTTCTCTCAGACCTTTTCAGGAGGCCAAGGAGGCAGAGGTCAAAATAAATCACATCCTGTTAGCAAGTATCAGCTGGACTCCAGAAGTCAAAAACCAGAAATGGAGCATGAGCACTACGAGCTTGAGCCCCTGGCGTCACAAACCGGTATCTGCAACCCTGCAGAGAAGGTGACATATGAAGAAACTCATATTTGCTCAGAGCTCTTCAGCAGCAGGCCCCAAAACATGTGTGTACCAATGCATCCAGCCTACAATAGTGAAGTGAGTAAAAGCATAAAAAACGTTGCTGGTTCAGCTGTGCTGCAGACTTCTATTGACCAACACACCATATGCCCAGTTTTCTCTCAAAACAGGCAGTGCAGCTGTCCTGATGCATATAAGCAAGTGGCAGTGCAGTGGAGTGCACACTCATGTCAACAGTTAAGTGACACCTTCTGTTACCAGTGTTCTCCTTCTCCGGGAACTGTACAGATCCAGAGTCCTGTAGCTCCTATAAATGCTTTACAGCAAGCTGCTGAAGGTTATGTACATCCAGTCCAGCATGTCCTCCACTGCAGTTGCCTTCAAGGAAGGCTCAAAAGAACGATGACGCAGAACTCTCTGCCTAAAAATTTTTTCCTCCAGTCCATGCAACAGTTTCAGGCATGTCAAAGAATAAACAGGACAGATACACACTCTCATCAAAACCCGGAGGAGAACGTAAGAACTGTTCCAAAGGTGATGAGCTCCTCGCAGTTTCTCTGCCGAAACACAGGACCTCTAATAGTGTGTTACTCTGAATGTGAGAACAGCATCTCAAATAACCAAAAGGGATTCTGTCAGCAGACAGACAAGTGTGATGAAAAAGGTGGTACAGAAGCGAATGGGGTTGAAAGCAAGAAAGCCTCTCTGTCCAAGCAGAAAAAGAAAGCTGAGAGCAAGATAGATCACCATTCTTTGCAGAATGAGCAGGTTTTGAAGGCCGACCAAAATGATAAAAAGCACCTGCTGAGTAGGTCAGTGAGAGAGGCTCGCCACGAGAGTTGCTGTGAAAGTTCACACTGTTGTAGCAAGGCTATTGCAGTGAAGTGCAATTCTGTTGACTGTCAAATGCCAAACATCGAAGCCAATGTGCCTCCTATGTTAATGCACCCAGAACTTTCCAATGAAAGTTTGTTAATAAAAACACTATAATAAACCTTTAATTTGGCAATCCTGCGTCTTTCTTTTCCAAGTAAGTTTAAAACGCTAAAAAGGAAAGTCCTGAATAAATATGAATTATAATTTGCCTTTTGGAATGAAAAATGTATTTTATAGAACAGTAACATTTATACATTTCATAAATGTATATATACATGTAGTAAAACCTGATGTTGTCCAGAATGTTTTTTTGATGTAACTCATAAGATGGATTATGTTTCATTTAGTTTTTGTCCAAGGGATTAGGGTTTGATTTCTCCTTATAAACCATCTCAAGAAATAAAGCGTTGCGAAGAAACTCCCTTTTTCTGAAGCCAGGGCTTGTGAGATTGATAACATTTGGGTCAGACTAAGATGGCCATATTTCCTGGGTACATTACTTACCTTTATTCTACTGCTGCCTTGGCAGGCTTATGCAAACCTTGAACAAGGGGAGGACTACAATTGTTTCGTTTAGGTTTGTCTGAAAGACCAGCTCTGCAGGGCAGGCTATTTTGGAATATGTTTTATCTATTCACCCTAACAAAATCTGAAGAAAAGCTCTTGGAGGCCAACAGCAACTGCCCTTGTTGCATTTCTGTGTATATGGTGCAGTGAAACATTTTAAACTACCCTTTCTGACAGTTACTGTAAAGACTTTACCATTAAATACCAGAGAATACAGGTGAAAACAATAGTAAGTGAACATTACTTACTTCTCAGTAATGACAAGAAAAATACAGTTTATGTGGGTGACAGATGTATGTATACATATGACAAATCTCTCTTCCTGTAATCATTTGGTTATGCTGGTTGTGTTGATTTATTAGACACAGAAGATAGATTTCATAGGCTGGTGTGATATCATGTACTTGGCATGTAATGAATACCTTGGGGAAAAGCCTGGCTTTTTCTGTCCTAGTGTTCATGTTGAAGGGATACAAAAGATTCCTATCTTACAACAAACTGCTTTGGTTTTTCTGGGAGGAGTGATGTTGGTGCTTACATATCCCAGTGACTGCAACAGAATAAGAGGTTGAAATCTACAGCAAAAGCCAAAATAATTTTGCATGGTTTAAGAAGCGTATCATTTTTTCTTAGTTAGAAAACTCAGTTTTAGCTGCCTTGAAATTCATCTCTCAATTTAAAGCCCGATTCTTTCTAAACATTTTTAAGGGGAGCAATCCAAGGCTTTTCTGTGCACCTCAGAGGACATTAATTATAAAGAGCTGAGACTTGCAGTGCTAGCAATCTGAAGAAATTAAAAGGGGTAAGAAATAAACTGGGCTGTTGCTGTTGCTGTTTTCCAGCTTTTTTCCTATCCACTGCACCTGCTTGAGTGCAGTGTGAGTCCGACCTTGCCAAAAGCAGTGTGTAATGCTTGCGTAGTGCCTGTCACCTCAGCTCTCATTCACAGCAGTGCCTTTGAGGCCTTAGGGGAGGTCCCCAGCTAATGCATCTACAGAACAGAGGACTTTTTGAGCTGATGAGCTCAGAAGTGAAATTTTTCCATCTTGTGTTTTGGGTAAGGACTGCTTATATTAATAACTGGTTTTATAATGGTGAGGTAAGCAACAGGGATTAATGTTATATTTCTGTTATTATTTATATGTTCTTAAAGGCTAAAAAATGGGGCAGATAAGGAGTTGTGATATAACATCCTCTTAGAAAAGATTAAAATGAACTCATGTACTTGGCTAGTGAACGGGATCACTGCTGTATTTGCCTTTTGTGACTTTACCATTGCCCCCCTGCCAACTGCTTTATCCTTTCCAAATCGGTAGCTGGACAAGGAGCTTGGACTCATGAGCTTAATCATGGACTTAGATTAAGTTTAATACTTATGTACATGGCACCGTGTGTGTGTGTGCACTGCATCTATGCCAGTTCATGTGTGGCCTCTAAAATCCAAGCCATGGAGAGTGGAAGAGAATAGGAGTTGGTTCCAGTGAGAGGTGAAGGCTGATGAAGCAATGCATTACTCTATCCCCAGAAAATTTAGGACAGAAATAAATAAATACTAATAATTAAGTTTTTACCAGCTACTATAAGCAAGCAAGGAGAGGTGGGATTCTTTTCCACTCCATGAAATCTTAACAGGAACCATTACATCCTCCTGAGACACCTCTCGAAGACTTGCCAATGATAGCCAAGTCCCAAGGGTAGCTGATGAGCCTAAAATACTCCAATTTCCATTAACTAATTTGCTGTCACTGAAGTCCTCCCATGCATTGGGGTAGCACAGGGAGTGTGGGTGTGTGCACACCACAGAGTGTGACTCAGTGTAGTGCTTCTCTTGGAGGCTGCCCAGGTGGGCTTAAGGGCCCTACCACTGGCACTGGCTGGTGCTTCCTCGATGAAGTAACACGGTCCTGGCTTTAGAAGATGCAGATTTTTATTTCTATGGATAATCCACGCTGAGGTGTTTGAGAATTTTTCTGTCAGTGATGACATGTAGCTTGAGACATGACAGGTGAGCTTCCTAGGAAAGACTTTACAGTAACTTGCACATGTAAAGCGTCTTTAAAGTGGCATCTCTTTGATTATTCAAGGAAGGAAAGAGACTTCATGTGGGAAGACAGTTGCCTGTTTGTGGGTCTTAAGTTGCTAGTATGCTTTCTTAAGGAATAAAATATACAAGCCAGAATCTTTCTGGAAGTGGGGCTTATACCTGAGACCAATTCTTTCAAATTCACTTCACCCAAGGGAAAAAAGAAAATATATTTAATGTATTAGATACCTTAGTTATCTGTATTTTCCTTAGGGTCTGTGTTTTTCAGGTCATAATCACATTTAGATTGTAGGTAATACATCGATTAGTTTAAAAAAAATGATACAAGAATTTACATTAAGTTCTCTAAAATATTACACCAGGCTCAGTAATCACTTGGAATGCAGTCACCTCGTACAAAGTGCTGGTAGATGGGTAGGTAGCTGATAGAGTAATGTAAGGGAGTTTTAAGTTACCGTTCCACTGTTTGTGTTTTTAAAGAAAATTAAAATCCATCTTTCTGCAATCACCCATAATCACTTAATTTTATCTTTTTTATTTGATATGGGATAATTCCTTTGAAGTGCTTTGAATCAGGAACACCTCTCATTTTGCCAGATAGAGTCCTGGCAGTCAGTCCAAGAGAGCTCTAAAAATACAGGTTGACAAATGACAAAAGTTTTTAACACTGTAAGAAATGTCAAACGTGATAAAAATTGAATATATACTACTTAATATAGGTAGCAGATGGGTGAATCAGGCTAAAATCACACTGACTTCATTGAATTGGACCTTAAATTTTTTCCACATGCTGGCAAGCTATATTAAATTTTATTTCTGCCAATAACATCTGAAGTGCCTGTACATCTAGCATTTGTTTTATGATAGCGAGCTGGGATACCATCCTACCAAGTGTTGCATATTCCCACAACACGAAACAAGTCCTGCCTTAGCAATAAAAAGCTCAGTCTGTAGAAGTTACAGTCTGGAAGGAAGGCAATAGCTTCTCCTCGTAACAGATCTCTGCAGACTCATGAATTTGGATCCAGTGTCACTGTGGCAGAACTGCCCTCACTTTAATGGTGTTATCCTTTGACTATTTATTCACTCACTTTATCAGAAAAAGGCCTCTGAGGTCTGGAGAACCTGTAACATAGATCATGCACAGCTTAGGGAGGCTGCAGTTTTTAGGTACTACTGTGCTATAACGTCTGAATACTAAGTAGTCTCACACACCAAGTGCTCTTGACTTTACTGTTTGCTTTTACTTGGCAACCTGTATTCCGAGTGTTTTTCCTAAAGTCTCCACTTAAGAAAGTGGAGTCCACAGAGTCAGGTGTTTCCTGGAGACACATAATTTTGGGTATTTTGGTGTACCTGAACTGTATTAAAGGTAATATGTCCAGGTTGGCTTTGGATTCCATTATTTTAGGTTTTGACCAATGTCACTTTCCCTGCAAATGAATAGACATATTCCAAGTGAGCAGCAGCTGGTTGTTGCTTTTATTTAAATGCTGTTAGTTAAAAATGTATGTTGAGTCTAGTTCCCAACCCATTAATTTAAAACTGATGCTGATCTGTCTTCTTAAAAGCAGCAGGGCTAACACTTGCTCTCTTGCTGTGACCTGGCCACAAAGGTGGCTGTGTTAGAAGTTGAGCTCTTCCAGCAGTGAGTCTTTAGGGCAGATGGATGGCTTTGCTTTGAGGCCTAAACAAACTTTCTTAAACCCTTGTAAAGCCTTAACCAAAATTGTCAGTAGATTTATTGTGATAGCAGTTCTAGCACATTTCTCTGTGGCAGATTATTCATAATTGACTCGTTAGTAACGCTGCCTATATTACTGTGCCCCGATCCTTGGAAAACAGTGTGACTAAAATACACACTGAGTAATGACAGGCTCTTAAAAATTTGACCTGAGCCATGTCTTCTGCATACAATAGCATTTTAAAAATACTATTCAATAATAGCAAAGGTCGTGGTTTAAATTTTAAGATGAGTGATGTACTGAAACTGTTACTGAGTTTACATGTACTTGAAGTCATTTTCAGGACAAATGAAGGACAGCTTGGCTGGGTATGATGGACACGGTGGCACCTCTGGTTGTCTGCCCTCGCCCAGTTCTAGGAGCAGTTCACCTGAAATCACCTTGCTGTAATAGCAGCATTCAGGAGCTGTCAGAGGAGCCATCGGGTATCTGCAGCGTGGGGGGAGCAGAGGGGCAGCAACTGCATCAGCCACCTCTTCTCCCTTTCCCTTTGGTAATAAAAAAACCCTTCAATGTGTTGCGTGCTGGGGCAATAATTCTTCTCTAGTGGTGTAAATCACAAATAAGTTAATTGGAGTTATTTGAGCTGTGTTAGTATAAGAAAGAGAAGTATCAGTACTGCTGAGTTACTGGCTCTCATAAAAATTCCCTAGTGTTTGGCCCAAAATCTGCTTTTGAGGAGAGATGTTTATGTGCAAAAGCAGAACCCGTGGATGTTCTTACAGTCCAGGTAAAAATGAACAGAAATAGGCCACTGAAGGCATGTGATCTCAATCCTAAAAAGATTGACAGCACAGAAAGCAGGTTTAGCACTGCTTTGAGTGGAGAGTTCTGCTGAAGCCATCCTGCAGTACAAGGCCAGATACTCTTCTTCACTTTTTGTTACAAAAATAGTCTGATTCAATATATAATTTTAAATTTATGTTTTAAACATCTGGTTTATAATAAAAGATAGTATTGTCCCAGATATTTTTCAAGTGGCCTGAACTCCAAACCTTTTCCCTAGCAAATACTCTTTTCAATCTAATGGAACTTGAATTCGTGGCTGTCACAGCAGCAAAGCTGTCCAAGTCCATTATTCACCTTTTCTTCAATTCTGTGTTCCTAGTTAGGGTTCTCTCTCATATGACCCTACATTTTTGGGCTTTTCTTGGATGTCCCAGCAGCTTGATTTCTTTCCTGACATGGTACTGAATCTGTTAAGTGCCAAGTGTAGCTCATTCTGTCCATAAAACTGCTTGTAGCAGGCCTTCCTCTCCTTTTGTTCATTTCCATTTGTCTTGAGTTCCTGAAATACAGCTTCTGTTGTTATGCAGCATAATCTCTTTGATCGTTTCTTATTAGAGAAGCTTTATTTACATTTGGGGAGGATAATATGTCAGCTTTTTAAGACTTCACAGCAGTGTTACACTACAAAATAGGGCAGAAATAGGGAGAACTGTGTTAAACTGACACAAAGTGAAGTTTGAATACTTCTAACAGTAGGTAGTTACATAATATGAGGGTGTTTTATTTGGCATAGCACCGAAGGGTATAATTTGCAGAAAGATGGGCATTATGAATTTTGTAACATAAATGACAAATAATAACTTACTCTCACCTTCTTTTGTGTAGCATTACCTTCACACAAAGTAACTTAAAAGAAGTAATTCAGGAAGTATTAAGCAAAACAACATAAAATTGACAAGTGCTTGGATTCCAGTGGCTTGCCAGGAGGTAAGGTCTGCTGCTTTCTCAGTTCTATAAGGTCTTTTTACACCGTCTTGCTTAATGGGTCCCATGCTGGTGTTGAACAAGAATTCAACAAACCCTCCTCCAATATCTCTAGATGGTATCACTTTCCAAAGAAGTTTGAATATGTGAAATAACAAGACAGGGCAAAGATGGCTTACCAAAATAAGGTAATGAAAGTGTCATTGAAGTGTTAAATCTGGCTCTCTCATGGTTTGCAGCTGAGAAGCATTATGGGACTTGAACTAATACATTTTAACTGCAAGGCACTCAAGCCTGTATGCAGGAATGTGAGACAGGCTCAGTAGGTGCACTGGATAACTTAGATGTATAACCTTCAATTAGCTTGATTAAGATAGCGGGAGAGAGAGAGAGAGAGAAAGAGAGATATCCTTATTTGCCTTGTGTGCTATATAGAGGGCGTAAATGTCTTGAAAATATGTGTAAACCACAATATTTGAGAATACAATAACTTCTACAATCTCAGAGTAATAAGCATGAAACAAAGTTGCAAACAATAGCATGTGTAAGGTGATTGATGTTTAATTAGGGAATTGTAAACTTCTGTGCACTTGAAAATACCAGTATCATAGAATCATAGAATCATTTTGGTTGGAAAAGACATTTAAAATGAGTCCAACCATTAACCCAGCACTGCCAAACCCACCACTAAACCATGTCCTTAAAGTGCCACTTCTATACATCTTTAAAATACCTCCAGGGATGGTGACTGACCACTTCCCTGGGCAGCCTGTTCCAGTGCTTGACAACCTTTTCTGTGAAAAAAATATATTCCTAATAGCTGATTTAACTTCCCCCCTGGTACAACTTGAGGCCATTTTCTCTTGTCCTGTCCCTTGTTACCTGGGAGAAGAGACTGACTCCCACCTGGCTACAACCTCCTTTCACGGAGTTGTAGAGAGTGATGAGGTTCCCTGAGCCTCCTTTTCTCCAGGCTAAACACCCCCAGCTCCTTCAGCCTCTCCTCACAAGACTTGTGCTCCAGAGCCTTCACCAGCTCTGTTGTCCTTTTCTGGACTCGCTCCAGCACCTCAATATCCTTCCTGTAGTGAGGCCCCCGGAGAACTGCACGCAGCCCTCGAGGTGTGGCCTCACCAGTGCTGAGTACAGGGGGACAATCACTGCCCTGGTCCTGCTGGCCACACTATTGCTGATATAGGCCAGGTTGCTGCCACTCTTTGCCACCTGGGCACACTGCTGGCTCATGTTCAGCAAGTGCTGACCAGCACCCCTGGGACCTTTTCCTCTGGATTGCCTTCCAACCACTCTGCCTTGAGCCTATAGTGCTGCTTGGGGTTTTTTTGACCCAAGTGCAGAACCCAGCACTTGGCCTTGTTGAACCTCATCCAACTGGCCTTAGCCCATTGATCCACCCTGTCCAGATCCCTCTGTAGAGCCTTCCTGCCGTCCAGCAGATTGACACTCCCACCCAACTTGGTGTCATCTGCAAACTGATGGAGGGTGCACTCAGTCCCCTCATCCAGATCGCCGATAAAGACATTAAACAGGAATGGCCCCCACTACAGAGCCGTGGGAAACCCCACTAGTGACTCATTATCAGCTGGATTTAACTCCACTCACCACCACTCCCTGGGCCCCATCATCCAGCCAGTGTTTACCTGCTGAGTACATGCATCCAAGCTGGTTTCTCCTGGGGAATGCTGTGGGAAATGATGTCAAAGGCTTTACATAAGTCCTGGTAGATACACCCACAGCTTTTCCCTCATCCACTGAGTGGGTCACCTCATTGTAGAAGGAGGTCAGGTTGGTCAAAAAGGACCTGCCTTTCATCAACCCATGCTGTCTGGGCTTGATCCCCCGGGTGCCCCGTGTGTGCCATATGATGGCAACCAAGCTGATCTGCTTCAAGATCTTCCCTGGCAGTGAGGTCAGACTGACAGGCCCGTAGTTCCCCAGAGACTCCTTCAGCCCTTTTTGTGGGTGGGCTTAGTCCCATTTGCCAACTTCCAGACAACTGGGACCTTCCCAGTTAGCCAGAATTGCTGGTAAGTGGTAGAAAGTATCTTGGTGAGGACTTCCACCAGCTCCTTCAGTACCCTTGGAGGGTAATATGCTCTAGTCTTAAACTCCTTATAATTATTTTAAACTGACAGTCAATGTTATCATTATTCCATTATTTTTATAAATGGGCAAGCACAGTAGGGACATATAAGCTCTCATTTAATTTACAGTTTTTAGTACTTTGTGATTGTACTTCATGATGCCTCTAAAATAATTAACTTGAAATGCATAAGTGATTCAAAGTACCTACACCTAGCTTTAAAACTGCTTGGTTCAAACATGGGGGGAAAAAAAGACAAAACCCTTGACCTATAATAGTGAAACAGAAGCCAAATACACTTGACTGCTAGCAAGTCTGTAGCACTTTTCACAATCCACCTTACAAGATGAACTCCACCCTTGCTCTGTCTTCAAATTCCCTTTTCCAGCTCAGCTCCAGTTTCCTTGCAGTGTCTGAACATGCATCCTAAAGGATAAGAGCTGGTTATCATACTTCAAGGGGCCAACCAGTTCAGAGGGGCTGGTTATGCCACTGTGTGCACATTTTTAAGTGTGTGTTTCCAGAGACAGAGCTTAAACAAGAACCACTATTATATCTCCCCCCGTTCTCTGGCCAGAGGGAGGGATTGATCTCAAGCAGCAAAGCAGATGTGGTGGCCTGTGCAGCAGGGGGGCACTGGGCTGTGCAATCCCTGAGGATTAGCCTCCAGTCATAAGAACTCTCAGCAATTTATCTGTCTGATGCCAGGTCTAAATTTGCCTTTTGTCCATTGTCACTGTGCTACTCTGCAATTTATTCCCCCTCTTTTGGGCAACTGAGAGCGGCTCGCTCCCGGTGCTTGTGTTTCTCAAATCCTTGCAGTTGCTGCTGCCTGCAAAGAGGCCCTGCTGAGGAAGAATCCCTGCTGCTTGTGTACAGCCTTGTTGGAGCCCCACGTTAAGTGGAGGAGAGCTGGTGGGATTGATTTATTTAAGTATTATTTATTACCCAAAGGTAGCTACTGTTTGTGTTATCACCTCCTCTGCCACCTGGAGTCTGGGAACAGAGCAGGGGCAGCGTGAGCTCCTGAGGTGGACTGTAAATGTAAGGGCTGTGGATTTAAAACTGTTTTGTCTTCTGGCAGTGCAAGAGCTTAGAAATCGTCCTAATGTCAATAATTTGCTGTCTTGCTCCTGTTTTTTGATACATTTTAGCCTGAAAAGCCTGATTGATTGAAACCCTGCTGAGGTCTTCAGTTTCTACTCTTGCTCTGGTTTTTCATTGTATTTTAAGATCAGGAAAGCAAAGATTCATGCCAGATGATGTTGCTGCTAGTGTGTCTTCCCCCTTCCCTCCACCCAAGTCCATGCTATCTGGAAATGGGTCCACCCTTCCTTAGGAAACCCAGACAGTAAGGAAGCCACAGCCTCTTCATGTTTTTACATTTAGGTGTGCCTGCCTGATATAGATTTCCTCAAAGCTATCGCAGCTCTCAAATTGGTTTGTTTTTACTTCAGAGGATCTGAAGTCACATTACAGTGTATTGAAGTAGATGCAACTTTTGTTTGTAACCCCTCCTACAGTGGGAGGGGAGATGGGGAACACAGGGTGGAATTGTGCCAGAAGATTCAATCTCTTCCATCTTTTCTCTGTAGAACAGTGGCTGATGATCTGAACTGAAAATTAGACTCCTAGCTACTGAGGTTTACCGCATGGTGAATTAGTTCAGTGAAGTGAGATCTTGGAGCTCCAGCCTGTTGGTATGGATGCAGCATCTAGAGCTAAATGCTGACATAAGAAAAAGCAGATGCATCCTGGACTGTGGTGTCTTGCCTGAAATCCCTCTCTCCTCACTGCAGAAAACCTCCAAATTAAATGTGGGACAGGAAGCTACTATGTAATAGTTACCTGAAGTATACCCTTATTGTCATCTTCACACATCCAATCCAGGTTCAGCCTTCTGGAAGCATGTATCTCTTTTCCCTGTGAATGTCCAGAGAGCCCAAGATCCTAATTTAGGAGCATCAAATCATATCTAACTTGGAACATCACACTCTAAAGGTTTTCAAAGGTTGCGATGTCCTTATGGCTACCAACGCAGTGCAGTCTCTTTCTGTCTTGTTAACTCACATATAAGTGGATTGAAACCTCAAACTAGAATAACATGGGAATGTTGGAAAAGCACAGGAGCAGGTGAAATATTTCTTTCCTCTTTGGGGTAGCAAGCTTGGCAAAGGGGCTATTTTGCTTCCATGAATCTTTATGTTTGACCAAGCAAAGGAAAAGGTTACCTGGATTACGTGCTCTGCTCCCCTTAGTCACCAAAGGAACCCAACTGGGACAACACAGGCTCTGGCCTTCAGTACTCAGCTCCCACAAGTATCTCTGTGCTGTGGTGTGGTCTGCAGTGGTGATTAAACCATAACCCAATGTTGACTTCTGCTGGAAGTCATCCTATACAATGGACTTTAGTAGCTGCCTTTTAGGGACAGAGCACCACCTTTTCTGGATAACTGGTTACCTGTGTGATGACAGGGTTAAATCAGTGGTTACAGTGGTCCCTGGGCCCAGTGCTCTGAGCCTAGCCCTTGTCTTCCCCATGATGATACTTCAAATCCAAATCATCTTCCTCCTAACAGTCAGCCCTTGGCCGTGTGCTGGCTTGGGAAAACTTAATTCCTTTGACTAATCTATTGTTCCCATTTTTTGGTGCATGTAGTTTTCAATAGGAAAAGGCATGGGTTTAGTCTGTGTGGCATCAGGCAGCACTCACCCAGGACACCTGGTAATGCTGCTTTGTGCCCAATATTCCTATTAAGAAAAATATTGTAAACCTTATGGGCTCTTTGTAAACTGAAATAGTGGATATCCAGTTCAGAATCTTCCAGTATGTAAATACAGAGGTTAGGAAATACAGGTGATCTACTCTTGTTCTTAGAGATAGCAGTTTTCTTGCACACCTCTGTACAAGTCAGAGCCATCATTTGATTTAGATTTTGAACAAAACCTCTCTCACCCTGGAATTTAGAGTCATCCTTTCCTGTGAGAAGAAATTAAATAGGAAACAGTTTTTCTGGTAAAGTTCTATCATCATATACCCATATTAAGAGTGTGTATAAAAATAAAAAATAAGTAAGCAGGCAAAACCCCAGATTTCTTTAAAGGTTAGATCTGGTCATAAAGCTTGAGAATGTTTTAAAAAAAGTAAAAAATCTTGTTCTTTCAGTGCTTACTCACGGTGTTTAGGCCAGCTGAAGCTTTGAGACACATCAGCATGCTTTACTTGAGGAAGCTCAGGTTTACATTAGTTTCTAAAAATGTCATCTTTCACTTCCAGCTTTCTAAGAAAGTCTGGCCTCTCTTCCCTTACACGGTGTCTGGCCACATTATGCCAATTCATTCGTCACCTCCAGATTATGCTGCTGTGGTTTGTTCCATCCAAAGCTGGGTTTGAAGGTGGGGCACAGATTTCATTTTAGGACAATGTGTGATGGCCTGCCAGCCTGCTCCAGACCTTCTCTCATGTAGCACCACACCAGGCACACAGCCCAGATGTGCCCATTCCTTTGATGGCTGGCAAGGAAAAGCCCCTCAATACACACTAGATGAATGTAGAATCAGAAGTCCCTGAGGATGCATTTTGGAGATTCCTTAGAAGGCCTTTTTTACACTTGGGTCCATAAACTGAGGACTTCATTCTTGTACCTCTAAATCTTCTCCCACCTATCCTTCTCTACCAAAATATTTACCCCAATGAAGGCTGGCCTTCAAGAGGGAAGATTGTCAGGCACTAACCACATAATATCTGCTTAATTTCTGCAATGATACAAATAGGGCAACAGTGAAAAGAATGCCAAAATAAGGCAGATAGTTTGATGGTCCAGCATTTTTAGTTCTGTGTTGCTTCTGCAGCCTTTTGTAGACATTCTAGGATTTTCAGATAAAGATAAGGTCAATTCTGGAAGGAAAGGGTATTACCAGAGAGGAATAGATGAAAGAATTAGAGCCATAATATGTATAGTATACAATTAACATACATATCCTGATTCAGAATCTGCAGAGCTCCAGGAGAAGGCACCATCCCATAAATTGCATCTCCACTGTGATTGCATGATTATTCCAATTAAAAATGATGGACAAAATAAAAAGACAAGCTTAATTCTCAGATGATGGGTTAAATCTATAGTACTTGCAGCCAGATGAATCCTTTTATCTACCTGGTAAATACAGCAGAGATAGAATTGACTACTCAGAAGTGTATTTAATGTTGACTGAAGGAATAAAAGGAACATATGTAGAGACAGAGTAGCGGAGCTGAGTTGTACATGTGCCTCTGAGAGTGTGTATTACTGTCCTGTTGGGTAGGGGACTTTAATGTGTTGACTTAGGAAGAACTGCCAGACTTAATGAAGGCAACATGACCTTGCAGGACCAGTGATTAAACCAATTAGAATTAAACAGTGTGTGCAGAACTGTAATATGGGCCTTTGGTGGATATGCAGACAATATGCTGTGAAACCAGTGCAGTACCTTCACAGACACTCATCAGTGTGTTGGCATGAATTTCAGCAAACAGCCATATGTGGGTCATCTGCCAGCACTTCAAGTGGAAAGCCAAAATTCCTTTATTGCCTTGGGCTGGATGGCTACGCTGGATGGTACTGCCATAGGTAAAAAGGAGGTGAGTGAGTTGTCTGGTCAAATTTTTTTCTTACCACTGCTTCCAGTTGTGGTTGTTTCAAGACAGATTTAAATGTCTACTGTGTTTCCACTGTCATTACATTGAAGTGTTGTATGGGTGAGGGTGGGGAAGTTGTTTTTCCGTGACCACAGCTGGCAATCAGTTTATCCCCTTGAAGCATGACAGTTGATATCTTTAGACATTTTTCATTAGCTGGTGTAATATTAGATGCTATTCTTATTCTTACAAATGTCTAATCCAGCTTTTGTTCTCTGAGCTGGCTCTGCCAGAGGATATCCGAGGAGAAGAGAGAAGAACAAGGAAGACAGTGTCCTGATGCGATGTGACTGATCTTACTGGGAATGCATAATAGTAATTGCAGGTTTTTCCTGCCCTAGTTTCTGCTTCCTGTTGGTACTTAAGTCAATAAGGATTTGAAATAATTCTTCAATACTGTGTTTGTGTAATAACTATTGACATTATGAACAATGAAGGCAACAGATTAACATGCCGTCAAGAAATAATGGGAAGTGTTGTTGCTGGGGGGGCTGAGGGGGTCACACAAAATACAGTGCAAACAATATTTATTCAAGTGAGATGGGAAGTCAAAACCTTTCCCAAGCATTTATAGTTAAAGAATTTGTTCTAAATTTTGCCAAGAGAGAGAAAGTCTGAGAAAGCAGTTTCTGGAATAAATCAAAGTTATTGTTGCCCTTAGGGCCCCACTGAGATGTTCTTCTCAGATATCAGCTGCATGAGAGATGAAAATAAGTGTCTTTCTGACTGACTGCTGTTGTACCTTGTCTTTCTGGCAGCCTGGAGAGAATTAACAGAGTCCCAGGGCTGGAGTGAGCATGGAATCATCAGAAGCCGCAATATTTGGGAGGCCTGAGTTTTCAGTGAAAACCTCAGAGCATGGCTGAACTAGAAAACTCTAAGTACAAGAAATTTAGTCATTTAATGAAATAAGCCCTGTTTGTCAGCCCTGGAAATTACTGTCTTTAGCCATGTCTGACAGTTGATTGGCCGTAGCAAGTGCTAATTTTGTTCTGCTTGCCGTTCAGTGTAGGGCACTAGGCAGGAATAAGAAACAGTGAGCCCTGTACTCCTGAAAATGTTGTCTTTAAAAAGAGAAGCTGGAGAGACAATAAGAAATAAACCATCATCTGTTTTTGAGCTGATGCTGAGTGATACCTGAATCTGGGGACTCAGAGCTCCAGGATTATTGTTTGTTTCAACTCTTACTGCTATGATTTTATTCAGTTGCAATCTGGACAGTCTGGAAATGTCAGAAATGCTTTGTAAGTCTCAGAGTGTTATTACAAGGCTTGTGAAGTAATGATAATAGAAAAATGATTTTAAAAATGTTTTAATTTTGAAGGCCTTTTACATACAGCATTAACACTTTATTAATTCACCAGCATTTATACAGAAAATGTCCATGTTTCTTTGTGGCTACTAGACTTTTTCTCTTTCTCTCTCTCTTTAAGTCTCTCTATTTTGACACTGAAGAAGTGAAATAAGAGGAAAAAGTGATAAAGGAAATCAACCCAAGAAAAAAGACATGAAAACTGAGGCTTCTTTAATCCAGGGTTAATTTTTTTCAGAAGATGATTCTGAAAATATTATTTTTGCTAGAAATAAGTATTTTAATTTTTTTTCTGAAAAGAAAAAAAGCCTCAACCTGATAAGGAAAGCTTGTTCTGTCTAAGACTTTGATCTCCTTCCTGCCCCTGGTCTTTGTGCAGCTTTCTCTACCCTTTTATAAATCACAGGCTGGTCTTTTCACTCCAATTTGAGAAGAATGTCAGGTATGCCTGTGTCAAATTGCCGACATAACCTTTTCAGCTTTAAGGCACACATCGACATTAAGTTGTCTCTGTGTAACCATGTCCGAGGTATCTGGTTTATCTCTGTCACCTCAAGGTGAAGTCACCTTCCACACTCTTTCAGGTAGTAATTAAAACCAACGTCTACCCAGACTTTTCAGCTTTGCCATGTGTGCCTGATGCTTCGCAACATGAGTCCCTGCAAACAGAGGCTATAGATGAAATCCAGCTCCAGTGAAACCTGGACTCCTCTTATTTTTATCACCAGAGAATTCAAAGAAAAATGCACTTCTTTCTCCCGTGTTGCTGATCCTTTTATGTGGAGATGGTTGAATTTCCAGTATCCTTTACTTTCTTTCCTATTTTTTCCTAGGTAAAGGTACAAATTCATTCAAGTGCTGGCATCCACTCAGCTTATCAGTGCATAAAAATATCTGCAATCACTCTGGTTTCAGTGA
>NW_020955980.1:26735-58824 GCF_003031625.1 Empidonax traillii | reverse complement strand
AAAAATGCACTTCTTTCTCCCGTGTTGCTGATCCTTTTATGTGGAGATGGTTGAATTTCCAGTATCCTTTACTTTCTTTCCTATTTTTTCCTAGGTAAAGGTACAAATTCATTCAAGTGCTGGCATCCACTCAGCTTATCAGTGCATAAAAATATCTGCAATCACTCTGGTTTCAGTGAATTTTTTGGGTCAGTTTTTGATTCTCATTAAGATGTCCACATTTCCCTTGCTGCATACCTTAACTTTTGTTTGCAATTTCCTTCTCATCTCAAATTAGTCTATCCCAGTAATACTTAGTTCTGCTTCTTCGCTTATTTCCCTGTTTCACACAAAACGTTTATGATATTTTCCTTGGCAAAGGCACTTGGAGATTTGAGGTGTTATAAGAATCACTGTGCAGTGCAATGCCTTTTTTTAATCTCAACCAGACCTCCCTCCTTATGAAGCTAAAGCTTTTACAAGTTGCAAAGAGACAGGTCATCAAGACAGTAGAGTGAAACTGCTGTCACAGAAAGTTGCTTGTATTCCTCACTGAGGTGTTCAGTGTGCCCACCCAGTCCTTGGGCAAAAACTGAGTTCAGTGGTGCAGCTGAGCAAAAATGGAACTATTTGATAATTCTTTCAAAAGATTTTGGATGGTCCAAGTTAAAGCAATAAATATAAGGATTGTGTTTGTGGCCCAGACTGACTTTTC
Source organism: Empidonax traillii (assembly GCF_003031625.1). Taxonomy (NCBI): domain Eukaryota; kingdom Metazoa; phylum Chordata; class Aves; order Passeriformes; family Tyrannidae; genus Empidonax; species Empidonax traillii. The sequence continues at coordinate 58,130 of NW_020955980.1, read as the reverse complement.
CAATGCTATTCAGCTTCTCTGTGCTCTCAAGTCTGGGCAATGGGGGGAGGATAATGCTGATCATTCAGGGAACTGAGGAAAATTTACAAAGTACTCCTGAACTGCTGTTATATGGTAAAAATTGTCAACAGTTCGTCCAGGCATTCCTAATCTGCTCCTGAAAGGACTTCCTAATTACTGAAGCCAGCCTCCCTAGAATCCCAACTGAAAAATCTCATCATCTCCTAACACAGATGGCATGATATGGCCAGCAGCAAATGGAGAGGAAATGTGCGGAGACATAAGCAGAACTTCATCTTGTCATTGCAGAGCTCTGGTTCCAGAGCCAAAAGGACTGAGAATGAGTCTTATCTGCACCTTGGATTTGTCTTCTGTTGGAGCACAGATTCAAAACAACAGCATGAGTTTTGGATTTTTTTTTCCCGTATGTGAATTCTTTAATTATTCTCCAAAAATCTGTAGCTGATTCCATTTCACACCTCGCACTTTGCAGCTCTTCAAGATCTCTGTATGGCGTTGTCATGTTTGGAGATGTTAGCTCAGATTCATCCCATATGTCAGATATTGCTTGGAAGTGAGACAGAAAACAATGAGTTGCAGCATGACAACTTCTATGTGACACTAATGTTATAGAAAAAGAAATCATAGGTGCTGAAAAACTTCCATGACCAAACTGATCTCCCAAGGTAATGGCACTTTAGCAACCTATGATACTTCAGTATCACAGTGGATACTTTGTCCATACTTTGTATGTTAAGTGTTTAGGTTTTGGAATAGTTTTGATTTGTAGCATGTGTAAATGGAGTGGAAGTCCCAGAAGCCACCTGTGTACAATCCAAAGCCAAATACTAAACTCAAAGAATTTTGCCTTTAAAGTGTCCTTGATCGATTAGCTGGTTCTTCCTGTTCCAATAATAGCTTTTCTGATTCTTTCTCTGAAAAGTGAAATCACATTATGAAATTACATTAGTGTGTATTGAGAGTACCAGTTATCTGATCTGACATTCTATGTATTGATTGAAGTGCTGAGAGACAAGAAAGTCATGATTTATAACAGCACAGTGAAAAACTGAGACACGGGTGAGGCAAGGTCACAAAACATGAACAGTAAATGGGAGCTGAGCACACACAGTTCCAGAAAAGCGTGAGCCTGACAGGGCTGCTCTGCGAGGGGAAGGAAGGAATATGGGGTAGTTCTTATTCCCCAAACCAAGTTTGGTCTGCTTAACTGTTTTATTTTTCTGTGTAGTCTTACCAAACTGTATGGAACACAACCCACCAATAGTAAGAATATGTAGTAATACTTAACCCAGAACTTCTTATCTATAGGTCTCAAAAGATCTCAAAAATACTTCAGAAAGGTAAAGCAGCAGAGATGTCCCAAGGTAATTACCAAGTAGGCTGGTGGTGAAGCCAAGACAGCTCCAGCACTCATGAACCCCTGTCCAGAAATCTATCCTTTGTTGAATTGCCTCTAATCGTGGGGGCAAAGAAGGGTGATTTCAGGGTTGTGTTATCATCTGCAGTTTGAAAGAGATGGGCAAGTCACATTTAATTTGAACTGGTTTGTGTAGCCTGTTTGGCTTTGTCAGCCTGCCAGTGTTGACCACTGGGGAAGAGCAAGAGTATCTGTAAGGGGAGGGTTTTTTAAAAGCAAGATTTTTGCTTTAATTGCTATTTACATCTTCCACCCTTCACCCTTTTTCAGCTGCAGGGAGATCTTGTTCTATTTTAAAAGCTTGGGCAGGAACTTGAGGCTAGAGACTGCAGCCAAATCAAACAGGAATCTCCCCAACCTAATAGAGGGTTGGCTGATAATAAAGGCTATCTTCCCAAGCCTTTAAAGCTCTCTTTTTCCAAAGACACTCCCTTATCTGAAGCCTCTGGCTTCCCATGAGAGGGTATAAACATCTTCCTATGCAGCAGGGTACCCTTTGACATTAAGAGGAAAGCACAACTCAAGATAAATTGAAGAGGCTTTTATGTCTAATCTCAGTAAGCATTCAGAGGCTGTGAATGTCTTTTTATCCTGAATTGTTGAGGGTTGTTTTGGTTTTTTGGCTGGAAGCACATTTTCCTTGGAGTTTTATTACATCCCTCATGGCTTCTTTTTTTTTTTCATCTGAGCTGTCAGTGTAGTACTTGTTTGGTCAAGAATTGTGTGTTTACTTGGCATCTTCAGTATATAAAACCCGTGCTGTTCACATGGCTTCCATGCAGCCAGTTCTGCTAATATTTTAAGGCTCTGACTAATGTGGCTTGAGGGTAAATGTTTTCTGACTTTAACATTGTACCTTGCTCACAGGAGCAAATTTTGATGACTTTTTCTTTCACTGACAGAGGTTTCAACTTTGTCAATTCACTGCTATTCCTCATTAGAGGTTTTTTTAAAAGGTGTCAAAGCTTTTTTTCTTTATTTTTTTTTTCCCTCATAGCTGTTGGGATCCTGTCAGTGAACAGCTCATAGAAAGCCCAGCTCACTTTCATACAAATGCACTGGTATATCTAGGTTATTGCTGAAGGCAAGATCCCTGCGTTCCCCTTGTAATAATAATCTCCTCTTCCAGGAGTGCTAAACTCCAATGCACTCTCCAGGACCTTTTCACTGTTCCTTGTTTCATGCCCATTCCCATCCCTCGCATCCCAACCACCCTTCTCCTAGCCAATGCAGACCAAATGAGGTTTCATTCAGAACCTGGTTACTTAAGTGGCCTTATTGTTGTCCTTAAGGACCGAGGCTGAAGGATTTGTGAGGTGCTTTGTGCCAGTCCAGGGCCCTGCTCTTTATTTCTGCTGTGCTCCAGACTGGCCGCAAAGATGCTGGAATTGACCTTTCCCTCCCAGCCGCAGTGCCAGAGTCCTCTCTCTTCTGCTTGGTGGGAGCCAATTAGAAAGAAAGCAAAGACACTTCAGCCTAAGATTTACCCCTGTGGCTTAGCAGCAGTGGTGTCTTTACTCAAAGGCTGTCTTGAACCTCCTGTTTCTATTCCGTGAATGAAGACTGGGGGTTCCTCACATGTTCAGGATAATCACCACAGGCCTTCCACAGTGGATGTTCCCCCATGTTCAAGCCACTTTCATTTCTTTCAAAGGGAAAACGTCCCTTGAGGCTCATGGCGTGAACTTGCTTTTAGATTAAGAACGTGTATTCAACCACCATAATTAACCTTCCATTTTAAAACCTCTGTTTGCAGATCAGCTCCCTACAGGCTAATCTTTCTGTTTGCAGGAATGAGTGAGTAATGCACAGATGCTCTGTCGGGATACTTTACCTATTCATTAACTTTGATTAGATAGCATTTGCTCTCTGCCATCTAAAAGTGCTGCCACTTTCTGATATAATTAGTGTTCCTCCAATTAGGATAAATGACTGTTTCATTACTTTTAATTGGGTCATTAAAGTGCCTCTGGAGCTGACAAGGGTACCTGCACACTCCTTTTTGCAATGTCAAATCAAATTCCAGGAGGCTAATGGAGAAGATAATGTACCAGGGCAGATGTTTCTCATGGCTCTTGCTGAGAGCAGTTCCTGGGTAGTTGATTTTTCTGTGTGCTTGATAGTCTGATTGGTGAAACAGAAGTTCTTGATTGCTGAGACACCTTTTGAAGAAGTCCCTGGACACATCAAAACCTGGAAATTACTTAAAATACATATTGATACGCTTCTGTTGCCATATGAATTCCTTTTACAACTGTGGAGGAGTGTGGTTGTCGCAAGGAAAACATGGAGATAGTGCCTTATCAAGAGCAATCCTTTCATCTTTGTTTACTCATCCCTACATTCAACCACAAGGATGTCTTCTCTCCAGGGGTCATGCTATTTGCTTGCAACCCTTTTTGTTTCTCCAAGAGGCCTTGCAATTCCTTAATCATTAGATACTGCTGTAAACACCATTTTCTGAGAACTAGAGGGCAGATTTCTGGCCCATATCAGGGAACCGTGACTCATATTTTGGGAAGGGACAGAGACACCTCTTTTGCAAGGGAGATTTGAGAGTGACCATGCTGGTCCCTTTCTTTAATTTTTTGGTTCTAGATGTGGAATTCATAGACAGCTGTAAATTTTACAAATGCTTAAGGCCACATCTGCAGAAGAATAACCTTGATCATTTTGGATGCTGCAAGTCAGAAGCTGGTCCAGCTCTGAGATCATCTGCTTCGCCCCTTTGAGATCTAATACTGTTTTGAAAAATTTCTCAGTAAGGGCTAAGATTTTGGGAAGCAAAGATTATATTTCTTGCCGTAGGATTTGTCTACTCAAGATGTAGTAAAAATGCATTTTTTTAAAAAAACTAAAACAACTATGGAATTCCCTAGGTATCTTTCCATTGATGAAACTGGGTCAGATCATAGATTGCTTAAAATGTAAAAAACCCATCTGTTTTTCTCTGCTTTTTTTTTTTTTTTTTTTTTTTTTTTTTTTTTTTTTTTTTTTTTTTTTTTTTTTTTTTTTTTTTTTTTTTTTTTCCCCCCTAGTTTTCTCTGATTTTCAAGCCCTTTTGTTTTCTTCTGCCGTGTGGTCACTTGTTCTGTTTTTACCACAACATAATTGTGTAAGACTTCTACTCCCCAGTTCATTCAGCTTACAACCATCTAGATACTGTTCAGGTTCTCGTCTCAGATGGCTCATCAAAGCCAAAACACCCATTAATCAGTCACCAACTTACTGATTAAGTTTATTTCTAGTAAGTGTATTAGCTCTGAAGAAAAAATAATTCCAAGATGTTTTTCCCATCCTCTTCAAAGTCAGTGGATATCAGGCAGGTGGGCTGCAACCTTTATCCCCTTCAATGACTTCTCAGTGGGTAGACTGAAACATGCAGAGCAGACACAAAAGCCAAGTGGGAGCTAGGCAGGAGGGATTAGATCTTGAGGAATTTTATTTAATTAACCTTCCTGCTAAAGCAATCACATCTCACATCTCAGACTCTCACCCTTCTAGGTCATGCTTTCTCTATCAAACTGTGAAGTAGCACACAGAATTATATAGCTTTCTTGGTATCTTTGATTTAAAATAAAATTTAAAATAAAAAAACTCTGAAGTGACATGGAAGTATAAATAGATGGAGTATGAAGATATTTACTGCTGTGTAAACAGCTATCAGTCTGTCAAAAATGTATGCAGCTGCTGGCTCTCGGTGGGAGGCAAGGCTGAGTCTTGCACCTTGAGCCACTTGTGACAAAGGTTTGCATTGATCCCAGATGCCACTTTCAGAAATGAGGCTCAATACACCTCTAGTCTTTGCAGGAAGTCAGAATAAACCCAACAGCTTCTGTTTAAAATCTGTGCTGGTTTTGCTGTGGGTGGTGTTTCGATGGCGTAACAGCTTTTTGTGAAGATTCTGGCTTCAGATACACATTCCAGGAGAACAGACTGATATTTTGTAATGCCAGATTTCAGTGGCAAAGGCACCAACACATTGTGGTAGCTCATCAGGAATTGTTAATGCATATGTCCTGGAACTAAAGATGAGGGGCTGGCCTAAGGTTCGTAGGTTCAGGCAGGATGTGCCGCTTTGTCGCTGCTTTGTCATGGCAATGAAATACAGTCAACAGGATATGGGGAGATCTCCAACCTGGGTGCAAGGGCTACCAAAGGGTCACTGAAAGAAAAGATACTTACTTCTATATGTGAAGTACAAGCTGTATCCCTCCAGAGTGTCTCCTGCTAAGCTTTTTCCTTTGAAGGGGTAAAACTGAGGTCAGAGAGCAGTAAGTTATTAAGGTAAAAAGTCTGGATTCTCAGGTCATCTGAGAAGTGGTAAATCTACAGAGGCTTTGCTGAGAAGAGCTGCTGTTGTGCTTCTGGAAGATGTAGGTCTATTCAGTGGATTTCATCACCCATTGCTCTGCCTCTTGAATTTGAAGTCTGAGCCAGTTCCTGGAACAAATGGCCTGCTCCCATGGGAGAACAGATATATGAGAAATACCACCTTTCTCTGAAAACCAAGAAAGCAGAATGGCCCAGCCATAGTGGTTACCTGCAGCTACCTGCTTTGGAAAATATTTTTCTGCAGATATTCCTCATAGGTCCCTAAGTTATAGTGCCAGGCTTTTTTCCTAAGGGCTTGCAAATACTGAGAACATGCAAGCCTGAGACGAGACACGGATCCTTCCTAAACCTTGGACCATGCAAGGAGCCATAGAGAGTAACTTGAATGGCAGAATGATTGTTTACTAATAACAGTGTCCCTGGAGCTGCTCCCTGAATTCAGTCAATGGTGTCTGAGCAGGTGTCCCAGGTTGCCTGTTGGATGAGAAGGATAAAGCTAGTAGAGTCTCCACTGCCACCTCCTCACCACAGGGTCAGCAGGATGGACTGAAAAGGGGCATCTCTGGTGCCTTCGGGAGCTGCCAGCAAATATGTTGGAACTCTGTAGAAAACTGCATCATTCTTATCCCACAGACTTGCTAAGACTGGGCAGCCCTTTTATATTCTGACCATTTTAGGACCGTAACACATACGCTGGCTTAGTGGAGTTGTGCAGAGGAAGGCCAGGCTTTGTAACTGTGTGCTTTATAGTACTGTAACCCAAGATGGTTTAGTTCTGTCCCTTCAGCTAACACCAAATGATGTTATAACCCATGCTCAGATAGGCTAACCTTTTCTGTATGCACTGTCCCTCCCTCCTCCCAGGGCACGGTGTAGGTAGGGAACAGCAAATGTTCCCCAGCCCGTGCATTGTGGTTTGCCCCCTGCAGCCTGACCTGTCTCTCTCTTCAGGATCAGGCTCTTGGCTGACTGGGTCAGCCTTCCCCAAATTATTTACTACAGCTACTCTCAAGCGTTTTACAGGCCTTCCTCTTTATTGCTTAGCTTGCAGGTAGCTTATCCCTCTCTCACGAGGTGTATGGTGCGCGTTCTGGCTGCACACATGTCCTCATGTGGAAACAGTCACGGTGCCAAATCCTCTAAATATTGTAAAATTCCAAGACCCAGTCCAGGTCTCCTAAAATAGCACGACTGAGCAAACTTCCTGGGGCTTTTTAAACAGCCTTCTGATGTGTGTGCTGGGGTATGAATGGACCTGCGGATTTCTGAAGTGTCTAGGGGGTAAATGTGTTGTGTACCCAAATGAGAATATTATGAATGAGTCTCTTCAGAGAAGAACACTGATGAAAAGGACACTGTTAGCAAAAACACCCACAGTTTTTGAGTAAATACTCAAAAGGAAGAACACCCAGGGGGAGTGGGTTCCCACTTTCTGGTGAACTACATTATTTTCTTTTCAGAAGTCATGCTAAATAAAAAAGATTTTCCAGTTTTAACAAAAAACCTGAAATAACATCTCTTCTTAGTGTAGGCTCTTCTGGGTGTGAAGACAAGTGCCAGTGTGACTTCCAAGGCCTTAGGACAAGCCCATATATTTCTCTTCTATGAGGAGTTAAGTAAGTTGAAAAAAACTAAGCTCTTATCTGTCTTCTATATTTTCATTGCTTCATCACCACATCGTTTAATTGTCCCTCAGTTTTAATATCCTTACAATTACAGCAGCCTTAGGATACAGGGCTTTTTCTGTCCTCTCATGAAAAAGATTAAGAAGTGAGGCCTGAAGAGGGTAATTTGCACAGGCTTCTTTAAAAGTTTCAGGTTACTGACCTCTCCTATCATTCTTTGTCTTTCATTTAGTCACTGCACCTACAGTATGAATACACACTGAGCTGGCATGGACAGTGCCCTCTGTAGTAGTGCGGCTTCTCTATCTTCACAATGAAAACCTCTGTTAACTTCAGATAAAACTTTCCTGTAGCTGTTTTGCTTCTCTGGGTTTTTCAGATCTTTCACACCAGACTACAAATCTTTTTAGCCTGTCTTTTCTTTCATTAAGTGGTTTTTTCCATCTTCATACAGAACCTGGGGCAGGAGAATTGAACAAAAATGGAAAAAATAGGGCAGAAAACTGCATGGGCTTTTTTAAAGCCTCTCTCTAGTTTAGGAACAAAAAAGAAGAAATTCCTTCATTATTTAAACTAACCAAGCTCTGTCGGTCCCAGCCTGAGTCTGTTCTCCATCAACTCACATTCCAGATTTTTCCTGATAAAGAATTGTAAAGACAGAACTGAGTGAAATACCACCAGCTTTGTACTAACCGACAGCCTACATTTTTCCTCTTGCTGGATGTGGTCCTGAAGAGTATCAAGGGATTATTGTAAAGGTGATGTGTATTCTGGATTTCTCTTTGTTCCACATCAGCCTGGATTTTCCCTCATGCCATGAGGTCTGTCAGGGGCAGCACTACAGCTGAAGACTCAGCTGGCATCTTCTTAAAAGGTCTTGCCTCTGGCATGAAAAATGCAGCCTACACTTTGGGGGAAAGGCTGTGATTAATCCCTGGGTTTTCTCTGAAGTCTGGGTAGTGAGTATGGTGGACATAACTGAGCTAAATGGTTTGTAGATCTTTCCTAACTTGTATTTAATCACACAGATATTCCTGCCATGCAGTGTCCTAAGTGTCAGCTGCTCTCAGCCCTCTCTCACAGCACAAAATGGTCCTTGCCTGGGTCCAGGGATGTTTGACAGGGTGGAACTTGGGGAGGTTACAAAAAGAAGTTGCAAAGCAAAGTTTGAAATTAAAGAAGCTGACACTGAAAATTGCAAGATATTTGCGGCAGGCAGTTGGAATGTGTTCACACTTTGCAGCTTGAAGGCAATTCTCCTTAGGAAAAGAGTGAGAAATTCAAGGCCTTCTTTTCAGGAGTGTCGGATGCTTATGTGAGGAGAGCTGCTAACACTCTTATACAAAGTAAGTGACTCACCCTGGCATTTCTCACCATCCCAAAGGGAAGACTGGGTACATGGGACTGGTTTTTCCTTTTGGTTGACTTAAAGGGAGTAAATTCCAGCACATCAGATCTTTGGAAAAATGAGGCTATAGTTGTGATTTGTTTCTTTGTTTCTCGTACTCTCTAAATCACAGGTAATTGTATCACCTTTTTTTTTTTCCTTTATTCACATTCAATTCTTAGGCCTCACTGTTTTGAAGCAACATATCCAAGTGGCTCATTCCAAGACTTTTTCCTGATCATAAGTGAAATTTTATTAACTCAGAGTTGTCAAAAGAGAGTTTGTGTTTTTAGAATTGCTTTGCCTTCTCCCTATTTTCTCTACTCCATTGCTCCCCTTCCCACAGCTCCATCTTCTTGAGGACTATGTCCTCATGGGGCCATATATCTTCCACTATTTTTCCTGTTGTTCTTAATTTGCAAGCCCTCATCAGAAATACCAGACCACGTGGGTGCCTGAAGAGTTGTCAGCCACTCCTAGTGAAAAGCCCAGTGAATTCTTGCTCCTATACTGAATAGGCTCAGATCATCCCAAAATCACTGGCACTCAAGTTGGCAACTCTCAATGACTCTTCAGCTACCTTCTCCTCCCTGTGAGACTTGTTCTGCCCCACATGGGCAAACCAGTGGCACATAAAGTGGAGGCCTTACTCTGCTACTTAGTTCTGCAGATAAATAGAAAACTTTCGTTTCCAAGGTAATACAAATGTGTGTTACAAAACTTCTACAAAATTGAGTAGAGACCTTATAGCTTACCCTTTGTCAGACATGAGCTCTCCTCCCTGTACTGACCGTGACCAAAGGTATGTAACTTGATTCTTTCTGCCTCAATTCCTCTGTCTTTAATGAGAGGATAATAAAATGCACTTTTCTTTATAAAGCACTCCTAGGTTCACTGTTACAAGGCACCACATGTACCAGATATCTGTTTTGATACTATACCTAATCACAATGCTGAAATTGCGCCAATAAGTCAATTTTTAGAAATGGCGTCGAAAGACTTCATGACTTGAAGTGCTAAGTTTTGGGTGGCAACATGAAATGATCACACTGCCTTGTATGTGTAATCCTGGTGTGTGTAATCCTGACTCACCCCCTCCCCCCAAATCTGCCATATCAAACTCATTGTTTTGTAGGAGGATTCTCTGTTTGCTGCACTCTTCTCCATCACTGCCCTCCATGCCAGTCTGATCATGCTGTTCTTTCACTGTGGAATCTTACACACAGCTGAGCAAGCCAATGCAATGACTGCTTAGAAATCCAGTGTTACAAAAGACTGATGAACTGGTAAAAATACTCTGAACAGCAGCGTGGCATTTGGGACCCACTAAATAGAGAGTGAAGCCTTCTTTGATACTTACTGATGTTTACATGCCATATAATTATTATTATCATTGAAAATCCTGACTTCCTTTCTTTGAACATAATGTCTAAACAGGAAAAAGGAAACCTTCCTGTTTGGAGAATTGTTAGTTTCAGTAGAAATATATTTTTTCTCTCTTGCTTGAAGTTCTCAAAGATTTTATTTTTAATACAAATGAAAAAGAATAGGCTATCTGAAAGGAAGGAAAACTGCATGTCTGAAACAAACAGAGTGTGCTATGAATAGATAGTCTTTGCACTATGAAATAATTTATGTCATACCTACATACTGACTTTTGCATATTGGGAAGGGAAATGCAGACTTATTTTTGGCACCCACTATACGGTATATACACAGTACAAAACCCAAAGCTAAGGTTAGAAAGGGAAGAGAAACCTTCTGTCAATCTGCACTAACAGCAAGAAGCAATCACATGGGAGTTGGCCTGGCCCAACAAATAGTTCCTAGATGTGATGCAAGACTGACTAATAAGGCTGAATTTAAGACTCCTGGTACCTGCTTGGCATACAGCATTTTCTGTCGCTCAAGTCCGTGCTCACAGTGGCCTTTTGGGCAAATCTCAGCTTCTAAACTTTACTTTGCTTTTGTTTGGTTAAAGAAAATAATGATGGAGCAGCACCTGCAGCACTGTTTCAGGTATATGGAATCTTTGATGGCTGCCAGGAGCAGCATAGTGAGAGTGAAGGCCGGGATGCTCAGCGCATCTTTGCGAGTGACAAATTAGAAAACAAGTAACTAAAAGCTGTTTAGGAAAAAGTGCTCATACCCAAAAGCAGAAAGAGCTGTTTGGCATTCCAAAGGTGTGATACCTTCTCAGAGTCTGACAAGCAACCTAATGAAATCATCACCAGAAGAGGCCTTGTGAGGTCTACTGATGTCACTTTGTCTGTATGGGAAGTGTTCATATTGCCACTTCTTCTTCCCATTATTTCATTGCAGTCAAGGCTGTAGTTTTGCTGTTCCTACTTAATAGAAACAGCTAAAACATCTTGCATGAATGGAAGAGGATATATGTGATGTAAGACCACTGCCCAGAGAGGTCTGGGAAGCTGGAAAGGCCAGCCTGTCTTTTCTTCATCACCTTCCTAAAGTTCTTTATTCAAGGCCTGATTAATTCAGATGTTCCCCACAGCTATGCAGAAGTCCTGAAATACTTGGATGATTTCAAAAAGTCTTTTCTATTCATGGACTACATGAACCTTCTTATGATCCTGTAGAAAGTGAAAAATGTCTTACAGAGTCAAATACCAGACATGTCTAATTGTTTCCTAATCTTTGGGGTTTTTTTTACACCAGTCTTCTGATTTTGGAAGCCTTATTTTACAGAACTGCCTACTTGCTGTTGGTAGTACTGTATAAGTGCAAAGGAACCCTGCAAATATTTGCCTGTGCTAGTCCTATTTTCAGGTGAATCTGCTTACTACATCAGGGCATTGTGCTGGCTCATGTTTGTGGAGTCAGACCCTAAAGATGTATATTGTTCCTTGTCTGTCTTCATGTTGCCACTTCCTATGGAACCCAAGTCCCCTTTCTGTGGCAGGATACTTAAGCACATGTACCCTTCCTAACTTTGCTGCTTTGCCAGAGATTCACATGTGAAGCTTCTGCTCCATTTGCAGCATCTCCACCACTCTTTCCTGACACTCAGTTGTGTATTGCTCTTTGTAAGTGTTTTGCCAGGTATGAGCCTTGCTGTGTGATTTAACTGGGCTCCTCCTATTTGCAGCTCCAGCAAGAAGAGAACACGTCAAAGCCATTGTAAAATAATCAGTACCACATGAAATTGAGAAGTGGGATCCCATGATCTGAAATGCAGATAGCACTGAGAAGGAGAGCTGTCCTGCTGAAAAAGACCCAGAAGTCAGCAAAGGAGCTGAGTTAATGATGTGACACAAGAAAGTTAAAGGCAGAGTGATTCTGAGCAATGTAGGAGTGTCCCACTCGAGGCTGAAGTCTGCAGTCTCATCTGTCTTGATGTTCTCCACACAGGTAGTGTGTCTATTGGGTTGGGAGCAATGCTGGATACTAACTGTTAGTAGTTAGATCTATGATCTTGTTAATTAACAAGGTGATGTATCTGCCTGCACGTGGAACAGTCTCTCTGAGGAGGGATTAGGGATTGGGATTAGCAAAAATAATTGCACTTTGCTGAGATTAGTATGCCTGTCAGAGTGGAGAGGATGCCAGGTTTCACTATATGTAAAATAAGAATAATATAAAATATGAAATAATATGTAGGCATATAACTGGTGGCTTCTGTTACTCTCCATAGAGATATGCTTGTAGAATCTGGGTCCTGGTCCCAGGTACCTTGATTTTGAGGAGGAGCCCTTGCAATCCTTGGGCTCGGACAGGCTGAATAGCTGTTCCTGTTGAACAACACTGCCTGCTTGACCAGTTAATATTTATAATATATATTGCAATGGTGGCAGGAGGCTTTTACCATTGAATAGCTGAGCTGATACCATGGGGCACTGAGTCACTGTCCTTTGGATATTCCCTGTGCTGCTACTGCGAATAAATTCACCGCCTTCCATCTTAATAGCTTTGCTTTAGAGCCAGTGCCACACTTCACACCCTATTCTGGACACCCTCCAACAAGTTTATGTTTTTCACTGAGGAAGGTGAGTAAAACTGATGAGAGTATCCTTAACTAAGGAGCCATAAAATTCTAATAGAACAGTAATGTTCCCAGCGAGCCTCAAGGAAATCCAATCAATAGTTATGAGGTTGAGGCTCAATTTAAGGCTCAATTTATGGCCTTAATTCATAAAACATAGTCATTCTCCATTTTTGTACAGGATGCTTTTGTGGTTCCTGCTGAGCAGAGGAGTATAAAGTCTGCACAAGCTCTTTCTTGACAATTCCCCAGGCTTTGTCATTTAAGATAGGTGACTCTACAGAGGTGATGTTCAGGCTTCTGGCATCTATTTGAAGGTGATTTTTCATCATATAGGACAGACTGCACCAACTGTATTTATTCTGAGCATCTCAGGCTTGGAATAGTTTCACAGCAAGTAAAAAAGAAAGATATTTTGGATCTCTTTAAAAATTTTACACTGCAGTTATTCATATGCCTGTAGACCACTCCACAATCAGGAATGGTTCAACAGCATGTTCTCCAAAAAGTCTTTTACTGCTTTTTTGTTGACCCCTTGCAACAGAATTTGCAAGACACAGATGGAGGCTGGGCTGCTTCTATATTTCTAAGCTGCCTCTGTGGTTGAAAGAAGTTTTACCAGCTGCTTCTGACACAGGTGTGATCTCTTTAATTTTCCAAAATGTTAGCAAGCACAGAGGCAGACAATGAAATTTCATGCAAAAGTTTTATTAAAACCTTTATGTAAAATGACAGACCTTTCCAAAGCCTGAAGTAAATGCAACCTTTATGTACCTGCCTCCCACCAGTGGCATAAGCATGAGGAAGACAGAAGCATTTCAAATTAAATGGAAGAGCCATAAAGACATCTCCTGTATGTACTCGTCATTCCTGCACACGTAGGTTAGCAGAAGTAAGTTTTAACTTCCTGAAGTGATAGGAGTGCCTTGTAAGTGTACAGTGAGGTCCAAGCTGGAGAGGGCTCTTAATCAACACTTCGCGAAAAAATGTGTTGTGACAATCATTCAAATATAATTTCTAAGGGTGCTTTTAAAATGCCCAACTCTTACACCACGTACAGATGCACAAACAACCTGGACCTGCAGACGATCTTCATCGTACAGAGGCATTCCTGAAACGCCCGTGGTGGCTTTTCTGACCGCCCGGAGAGGCTCTGGGAGGCCGGGGCTGCTGGTGATTCCCAGGTCCTCACTCTGCAGCACCATTTTCCCCCAGTGCCAGCAGCTGCAGTGGCGGGGAGACAGAAGGGATTCTTGAAAACCGGGCTGTTACCTGAGCCAACAGCGACACCCAGGGATTCCCCTGCACAGTCCATCCCTCCTTCGATCTGCAACCCCGTGTCCCGTGCTGCCTGAGAAATATTCCAAGGTTTAGACATTTTTATCTTCCTGAATGAATACACTGATTGAGAGGGAAGAAATGCTGTACTAACTGTAGTAATTTTATCAATAGAAATCCTGTCTACTGGTGTGCTGAGAGTAAATTAGATCAGCCACAGGCGCATCTACGTTCAAATGACTGCATTCATGTGAATTGGATTGTACTTTCTTGTCTCTATCAAAACAGTTTGGCTGGTATTATTTGTTTGCAGCTAAGGTCAAGACAGACAACTTATAAAACCTTCCATCCCTGCTTCCTCACTACAGCAAAAAGCCTCACTGAGGCCCTGCTGAAAGTATTTTGGTAGTCTTTTGTTGAATAAATGCACAGAGATGAACAGTACACTCAAGGAGTATGTCACAATCAAAATAATAGGTGCATGTTCTGTATCAGTGAACACCGAGTCAGACTTCTGTTAAAATGCCCCTGAACAACATATTGAAGACACATCTGAGCAAACAGTGGTAAAATAATTAGAGAAGTAAGAAACTACCAGACATTAATGACTCAAAACATTTCAGTAGAAGCGGAAAAACACCTTAGAATTGATCAGGACACAGGATATGCTGAGAACCAACCCAAGTGACACAGTCCAATTACAAAGTGCAAGTGTACTTCCCAATCCCAGAATGCCAAAGCTGCCTGTCAGTCACTGGGACGGTGTACAGCCTGCACAGCTACTGAGGTAGTCTCCTGTTTGCTTTTCAAGCCTAGGCTTGCTTCAGATCCAAAGGGAATGCCTGTTCCTCTCTGCAGGGCAGAAGGCAGCCCAACTGAAAAAGCACCAGCAGCAAATGAGGTAGACCAGTGACTGTAGTTTTACAACAGAAGTTGTGAAGGGGAAGGGCAGGAATGAAGTCCAAAGTTTGTTATGTTCCCATTGAGAAGCTGAGGGTAATTGAGGAGGAAACAAACAAATGAAGTCTATGTTATGAAAATTTAAAGCACAAAGGTGCAAAACAATGATTTTACTTTGAAATGGAGCATAAAGTTAAAAGTTCAGAAAGCACAGAAATAATTTGTTCATGAACTGATGGTCAGGCAGTGCCTGAAAGCATATTTGGTCACTCCATGGGCTCTTTTCATAAAAACAACCATGAGCATCCTTCTCTAACTGAAACCCACCTGTAGTACTCTGAAAATCAGAACTGAATTCTCTGAAGATGAACATCCAAAATGTGGAGTGTCTGTGATTCATTTAATTCTTCTGAAAACTGTAGTCCGTAAAATAATTGTACTTTGATCTATTTTCTTGTTGCTTTCAAGCTGTCTCTATGTTTTGTAGGATTTATACTGAATCAGTTTTCTGCCTGTCTTTTCAAGGAAAGATGATTCAAACTTCTTTTTACTCCTGCCATGGCACAGCTGGAAATGGGATATTTGCCAGGAATGTCAATGTCAGATATTTGCCATACTGCCAGTGTGAGACAGTTGCTACAGTCTGCAGCTCAATACCACTGGCTTTCCTTTGCACCTTTTTTTCCTTCAGAATTTGGGAAGAAAGGTTATTTAGAAACCAGTCTACATCTTGGTAATCTTCAGGCCACCGCAAATACTGACTCCTTTGTAAGAAGTTTCGAATTGGTTTGTGTTTCATCAGTTGATATTGAGAAAGTGACCCAACCACTACCATTATGAGGACATCTTTCAGATCAGAGAAGTACCTGCTCTGGGCAAAATTGAAGGCTTCCACACACCACCCATCTTTGAGAAACTGCCTGGTCACAATACAAATTGTTTTCCTGCTGTTCCAAATGGCATCACGAATATTATTGATATGCTCTTCCCCAGGCAAGAAGTCTCTTTCCTCAAAACACAAGGTAAATCTGTTTTTATCCAAATACTGTGAATCCAGGTGCTTTAGCAAAGCATTCTGGACCCATTCAAAGTCATTTTTGCTGTAGCACAGATAGGCATCATATCTGTATTCACTTTTATCAGTTACTTGTGGACGGCTGGCTATTATTTTTTTGGTGATAGTTTTATACCAGATAAAACAAATCCCCCAACAGCGAGTAAAAATGACAGCTGACACCAGAAACATGAGAAGGGTGACAGAGAGGAAGATGAATAGTGAGAACCTGAGTGCCTCCTGGAGTTCATCACAACCGTCATATTCCAGATGTGACAGTGGTACCCCTGCAAATTCAGGTGGGTAGGCACAGTACTTGTCAGATTCTGAGCCAGCTAGGGTTACATTGGTTTCATTTAGCCACACTAGTAGGCTCTTTAAAGAGCAATCACAGACATACTTATTATGTGTTATATCCAGAATACTCAAAGTCATAAAGACTTCTGGGTCAGGGGAAAGCAGATGGTTTCCGGATAAGTTGAGGTTTCTTAGGGTCTCTGGAAAAAGCCCAGGAGAAAGATGAGACAACAGGTTGGAAGCCAGATTAAGGGTTTTTAGAGATGTTAGACCTCTAAAAATGTCCTGTGGAAGAGCACTGAGGTAGTTCTTATTCAGATGGAGATCCTTGAGTTTGGACAGTTCCCCAAACATATCCAAACATAAATCTCTCTCACACACAAGCTGTAATATATTTTCACCCAGATCCATATAGATTAACTGATGTGGAAAGGAAGGGAGCTTTTTAATGGCATTGCCTCGGAGATCAATTATTTTCAGACGTACTAAGTTACGGAATGATTTTTTACCAATCATCCCAATATCATTCTGCTGTAAATCAATATATGCTACACTATGTAGTGCGGAGGACGCGAAAAGAGCAGAATTCCATCGTTGGAAAGAGACTTATGACAAATATTAAAAGGACTTTGAAAGGAAGATGTTTATTCATTGTTGGGAACATGGACTTTACTTATCTAAATATTTATGAACGGTTTTTAATAATATTTAACATATTTAATGTTTATTATAGGAGTTATATTTATATATTGTATTGTTATATTATGAGATTTTATTCCCCTCACGAAACCCTGTAATCCTATTGGTTAAAATCCCTCAGCTAGGATTGGATGGTCAGAGCTGCAGCATGGGTGGGCCTAGCTGAGGTGATTCTTTATGTTATTGGCTGTTACTATCGGCGCGTTCTCTGTACATTTTCCTATTGGTTGTACCCCCTGCCAATCCCTAAACTCCTCCCATGTTCTAGCCCCTTCTCCCACCGACCCTATATAAACCCCCGTTCGTCCCTCACCCGGCGATGCCATTTTGGCTCAGCAGCTGGCAACAGCCCGTTGTGCCGCAGCCCTTTTTACCCTGAGTTTTCGGCTGAGCACTTAATAAATATCCCAGCTGAGCACCCTAACAGCAGTGGCGTCCGTTTCCTATTCCCCCCGGGCTGCGGCAATGTAGACCCTCAAAAGCATAATTGTACAACTCACCTAAAAGATTATTTGAGAGATTGAGAGTTTTTAGGTTGCCCAAGCCAAAAAATGCTTGCCTTTGGATATGATTTATCTTGTTTTTGAAAAGGTTCAGCACTTCCAGATTACTGAGGCTTTGAAAGACTAAAGAATTGAGAGAGAAAATGTAACCCCTTGAAATATCAAGGGAAATGAGATCACTTCTTCCTAGTCCTGCAAAAGTATAATTAGCTGGATTTTTTGAGTTTGGAAAGCCAAATCCCGAACCCATTGTATGACTCCTAAATATTGAAGAACTGATTTGAGTCCCTTTAATGGCTGTACAGAAATATTGGACTCTCTCTGTGCTCCAGCCATTTTCACTAAGGTCTAGTGAGTTAAATGTAATATTTGTGAAAGGATTTGGGCATTTGGTCCAGTCCACACTTTCTGCCTTATACAAATAATTAGAACTGAGGCTGAACAAAAAAAAGTGTTTTCCTCGGAAGCTTGTAAGATTGCTCTGGCACAGTTTGGATATCTTGTTGAATCTCAGGTTCACAGTTTTCAAGGCTGTCAGATTATAAAATAATGGATGAGGCTGAAGTTTGGTGATTTCGTTCCCTGAAAGATCCAATTCTTCTAACGATCTCAAATCTTGAAAGTAACGTTCCTCAAGGATGGAATTCCCAAGGTAGTTCTGAAACAGGCGTAGTACAGTCAGACTTGGCATCAAGATCCAGTCGAAGAATCCTATTGTATCCCAAATCTAAGATACGCAGGTTTGGCAGGTTCCTGAAAACTCCTTTCCCTATGGTGACAGGATAGACCAGCTGCGTTCCGAATTCCAGCAAAAACAGGTGCTCCAGCAGCGGAAACGAAGTGTCAGTCACTCGTGTGATATAGTTGTAAGTTAGGAAAAGCTTCACCGTATCCTTCGGCACAACTGGAATATCTGTGAGGTTGCAGAAAAAATATATGGAGACTTGGGGTTCTGAGTAGCAGCTCCTGGATGCACACACCCCACTAGCTAGCGAGAGTCCGAACACAAGCACTAGCTGATGGCATAACATCGTGAACCTGGGTGAAACAAAGTGAAAACAGGGAGCGTTAATTCTGCAGTTGGCTGTCTGTGCAGTGACTTGTAGAGCCCTTTTTTAGAAGAAGGGAGGACTAATGTCGCACTAGAAGTTATAAGTGGTTTGGGATCTACCCTTTCTCTGAAGTCTAATACGTGCTATCTGATAGGCTGTCTCGTCAGAACATGGGCCCCAAAAAGATGAGAGCAACTCCTCTGACCTAAAAAGTAACTCTTCTTTATGTACCTTAAGGGTTGCACCATGACCCCACTAGGTAGGTGCTGAAATCTTGGCCTAGCTGTGGCCATGGAACTGGTAATGCTGGTGTATTAGCTAAATTCCTTAATCAGTTATCCAAACAGGTTTAAACAGTTTGGAATACCCAAGTAGAGTGCAATCATCCAGTCATCTCAACAGAGCAGGCCAACGCTGCTCTTTCCCTGAGCCCTTGTGAGGGCTATTACCTATTTGGAATTTAGATTGCTGTCACACAGAAGCACCTAACAGCCTCGAATTTTTAAGAGGAGGACCTCTTTTGGGGCTCCTGGAGCCTCAGACTACACTGACAATGTGAAATTGTTCTTGAAATGGTTGTGAGATAGTTTTGGAGGTATAGACAGGAAAAAGGCTCACATAGAAGGAACAGAAAAGACACAATAGCCTGAAACTGTGCTGCAAGATTTCATACTTTATGAAAAACTGTATTTCCTGAACTGTAAGTTCCTAAGTTATACAAAAAGGTGGCTAACTTAATTTATGCAGCTTGCTGATGAATTGGTTTATTAATATATTGCCCCTCTGTGTTTTCTTTGCATTATGCCATCTGTCTGCCTGTCTCCCTTTAAATCCAAGACAAAAACCTCTTCAAAGCAAGGAAGGTCTTCTTTATTGAGCGCGGTAAAGAACAGAGCAAATTATTAGCCCTGAAGTGGTTGCTTGTGCACTGTAGTTTGTTTTTTTTAAAAAACTTCTAACTAAGATTGCAACCATCTGCTTCTGCTTTTAGACAAGCATTTATTGAAATGAAATGACAACCCAGTGGAAGAATTTTTGTGTCCTCCAGCACAATCTGCTTAAAAATTGTAAAGTGTAAACCCTTGGGGAACCAAGCCCTCAATGGCCATCTAACATCTGCAAAGTAAATCTACTTCAGAGAGGAAAAAAGCGGGGCTTTGAACAATTATTGTTCTGATTTGAGCACACTGCTTCTTTAAAGCACAAGTACAAACCTCTATGCAGAATACTGTACTATTTAACTCAAATCATCTTACTGCTGTCATGCAAAGGGATTTCTGGGAAATGAAAAAGTCTGTCAGTAGAAACCACTATGACATTCCCATTGCAAATACCAAAGCAAAGAGCAAGCCAATTTTTAGAGACTTTCCGCTACGTAGGAAATACAAGGATATGACAGCACAGTCCAATCTCACTCTACCAAACATCTCAAAGTCATCTGATTATATTAAACCCCTAACTTGTAACAGCTGTGACTACTAGAGTGAGTCTGCAAATTTTCACCCAAGGTGCTCAAACACCAAGTGAGAAACACAAATACCTCGCAACTTAAAATACTAATCTTTACATTTTTAGGACATTCTCGTGTGCTGAGGACAAGATCTGATTCTTGAAGTAAAAGAGACTATGAATATAGGATGAGAGTGTTGAATTCTGAAGTCCTGGCATTCAAATTTCATTCACATTTTGTCTCACTAAGGAATTTAGGATGTGCTGCAAAGAAAAGCAAATGTGCTGCAAAGAAAAAGAAATTGCAGGTAGTGAGCATCAAAATTCTGTTTTATTGAGCATAGTAAAGAACAGAGCAAATTAATAGCCCTAAGGTGGATGTTTTTGTACTGTACTTAAAAAAAACACTTAAGAGACTTTAACTTCTTCTCTGGGGAATAATTCCAAGTACTAGAAATTATTATATTTACTAACCTCTTTTTTGACCTAGCATACACTTTTAAAGGGGGCATTATAAACAGTAAACTATGTAATGTTTGTTGTTGTGACTACAGAATGTTGTAGGCTATTAAAAAAGACTCAGATAAACATATAGCAGGTAATGAGATCTTGTTTCCTTTTTTGCAATTTTCTTTCCTAGAACCATGAAAAGAAAGCACCAAGTTTCCCT
Organism: Empidonax traillii; assembly: GCF_003031625.1. Classification (NCBI taxonomy): domain Eukaryota; kingdom Metazoa; phylum Chordata; class Aves; order Passeriformes; family Tyrannidae; genus Empidonax; species Empidonax traillii. Next base: position 37,440 of record NW_020955980.1, on the reverse strand, counting down.
TCTAGCATTTGACAACTATGACATTGGTTCTTGTTGACATTGTAATATAAGATGTTTAGCACAAATAGTTTTAGATTACAGTTATCTTTCAGACTTTTACATTTTCATTCCTTGTATTTGCCTGGATGCTATGGCTAGTTTTTAAAGTTTGGGCAAAATCACTGCATCATCAAAAGCAGTGGCAGACAGAACTTTGGAAGTCAATATTTGATGGACACGTGTACAGCTAGAAAAACTTCAAAATGCTTAGAATAGGAGAATTAGGAAATGTTGTTTTTAAATTTTAAAATGTAGTTTTATTTTCTTTATTAGAATATAAGAAAATGGTGTAAGATTTTTAGCCACCTTTCCCTTTATACTTATTTGCTTTTTCTTGTAAGTTAAACAAATACCTAACAATCTTTCAACAGTTGTTAGATTCCACCTCTGCTCTGGCTTACTGACAAGGAAGATTTCACTTGTAAACTCTTTGCTCCCTTAATTTTTTCCACGTAAGTTATTACCGTCTCTCCCAGATCTTGTCCCTCCATGAGCAGGATGGCCATGCTGGCAGTAAGTAATGCCTCTTACTGCTCTCATGAGGACAGCAAAGTTTTGTATTTTAACAGAATCCCATCATGTAGCATTTTATACAACCCTTCAATGCTGTACGTTAGCCTTTAAAACCTTTCGGGAAGAATATTCTTCCCACAAAATGAGGATCCTCCCATTCAGTTACATGTCTGTGCATGGACATGGAGATAAAAGGATGTCTAAATGCTTCATTCACAGAATCTTAGAATCTTTAAGGTTGGAAAAGACTACAAAGGTCACCGAGTCCAACCTATGACCGAACACCACCACACCAATTAAAACAGAGCACTAAGTGCAACGTCCAGTCACTTCTTGAACACTTCCAGGGATGGTGACTCCACTACCTACCTGGGCTGCCTGTTCCAATGTTTAAACACCCTTTCAGTGAAAAAGTTTTTCCTGATGTCCAACCTGAACCTCCCTGGCAGAGCTTGAGACCATATCCTCTTGTCCTGTCAATTATTGAAAATTTTCGTTATTGAAAACTGGAGCAATGAAGTTCAGAACCAGGGCCCAGCATGTGAGATTTTGTTTTCTTTTACTGCATTGATGTCAGAAGCAGTAAGCAGTGAAGGGGAAAAGTAGGAGTGGGTTGAAAAATGCAGCAAATGTTTTCGGGATGGGAAGTCCTAGGCAGGTTATGTTTCTGAGCAATGGTAAGAACTTTTACAATGCAGGGTGAATATTCTACCTAGATCTAAAGGCATCAAGTGAGTGCATACAGAATGCACATACTCTAGCTCTGGTCTCCACCTCCTGTGCATCTGGATCGGGGAAGGCAGATGCAGATGCTTTGAGTCATCTGGAACTTTCACTATTGTACTTCTTTGCAAAACTTTTGTTAACTTGGTTTTAAATCACCTAGAAACTTTCACTAGCACAGCAAAAATTGTGAGAACTGGCAGTACCTGAGAGTGGATGTTGTAGCAGTGCCTGTTTATCTCATCACAGGTGTGTATGCCTTAGGACACCCAGACAGACTGTCAGTAAGCAAGGCTTGAAGTAAAGCTGAAAAGGAGGACTATGACTGTCTCTTTTTGTTACTCATTCCAGAGTAATAACTCTCCCATGGAGAGTTAGAAAGAACTTGCTATTCCCCTTTCCACAACCCCAACAAAAGTGCACTGGATCCCACCTAAATAAAGAATGGGTTACATACCCTGCTTCTGTCCTTGCTGAGGCCTGAGGCTTGCTTTATAAAAGAGTGACCTGAAAGGAAAATTTCAGTCTCAGAAGTGGTTTTGAGCAGCAGCAGCCTCCTATGCTTCCTTCACATAACCCTAGGTCAAACATAAACCAGCACACACCAGTGGGAGGGAACAGGTATGAACTGTGTGTGCTTATGAAAATGAGCAGCAGGCCTCTGTTCTCAGTTGTCAGCCATAGGTTTTGGGGAAAAAAAGGAGCAGAAGTGAGTTTAAAAATATTTTTAATAACCTATTGCAGTGACCATGATATCCTTCTAAGGAGATTCTTTGTAGATGACAGCTCAGTCAGCCGGAGGACTTGTGTGCCCATCACATGCACAGACTACTTGAAATAATTCCAAAAGGATGAGGTCCTGTGACCAAGGGTACCAGTCATTTTGGTGTTTAGGATGTGGTCAGTGGACAAAAAGGTAAAGACAGATGTAAAGCTGGTAAAAGTTTCATATCTGCATCAAAAAGGAGAAAAAATAGTACATTTTTTGCTAATGCTAATTTTCATGAAAACATCCATGTCGTTTTCTGTAGGTCAGAAGAGTAGGGTATATGTATAATAATGGTAGCAGCAACTTTTGATAAGTGTATGAGAATCTCATCTTTAATTGCCACAAGCCTACTTTGGGATTAAGGATAGACATTAATCCTACTGCCAAGTTGGAAGGTTTTTCTTCCCTTTAACTTCATAGCTAAGGGTCTTTCAGTTTGGACAGCAAGATGCAAGAGCTCTCTTGGAGCCTGCATGAGTGCTGCTGTTACCCTGATGCCTTTCTGTGAAACACCACTACTTGTCACAGGCAGCACAAAAGTTCCCCAGAGAAAAGGGAAAGATAGGATTCAACAACTGCAGGGTATATTTCTTGCCTGTTAAACCAATGCATAGAAGATAGTCCTCTTTTCTTCCTCTGTACCCCAAAACATTAGACAACAAAGAGGTAAACACTGTCTTCATTGTCCCTTATTATTTTTAAAGTGATATGTTAGTGTTTAAAATTACAGATTTAACTTTTGATATGCACACTGCTTTCATCATCACTTTACAGCTTCTCTTGTGACTATTTTGAAAGTGTATTTCAGCCAACTTCTTTATGTATATGTCCAGAGTTCAGCTAACTGAACAGAGACTGTTTTATGTTTATTTAATCTGAACTATTCTTCCTAGTTAGTTACCCCCAGATCTTTCTGCCAGAAGCTGGCCAAGTGCAGCAGTCAGAAACAGTATCAATAAAGAAATCAGCTGCAGGTACAAAACACGTAGGCATGAAAAAGCTACTGGGAAAGGGAAACAAAGATCAGGGGGAGTTTGGAACCTGTGGTGAGTTGACCCTGGCTGGATGCCAGGTGATCACCAAAGCTGTTCTATCACTCCCCTCCTCAGCTGGACAGCGGGAGGGAAGATCCGATGAAAGATCCAAAGGTAAGGCCAGGGAGAGATCACTCACTGATTACTGTCATGTAATCAGGGAGAGATCACTCACTGATTACTGTCATGGGCAAAACAGCCTTGACTTGGGGAAATTAGTTTAATTTATTACCAGTCAAATCAGAGTATGGTAATGAGAAATAACTTTTTTTTTTTGCCTTTTGTTCTACCAAATCGTAAAACACCTTCCCTCCCCTTTCCTTCTTCCTGGGCTTAACTTTACTCCCAAACTCTCTACTTCTTCCTCTGTCCAATGACACAGGAGGACAGGGCAGGGGGGTTGTGGTCAGTTCAGACATGCTGTCTCTGCCAGTCCTTCCTCCTCAAGAAGAGGTCTCCTCACGCTCTTCCCCTGCTCCATTGTGGGGTCCCTCCCACATCAGACAATTCTACACAAACTTCTCCAATTTGAGTCCTTTCCACAGACTGCAGTTTTTCACAGATTGCCCCAGCATGGGCCCCTTCCACACGGTGCAGTCCTTCAGGAACAGGCTGCTCCACTGTGAGTTCCCCATGGGGTCACAAGTCCTACAAGTAAATTTGTTCTAGCATTGGCTAATCTTTCCTTAGGTCTACAGGTCCCACCAGGGGTGTGCTCCAGTAAAGGTTTCCCACAGGGGCACAGTGCCCTTGGGACACTGATCTGCTGCAGAGTTGGTCCTCAAGGAACTGTAGGTGAGTATCTGCTCCACCATGGCCCTCCATGGGCTGCAGGGGCACAGCTGCCTCACCATGGTCTTCACCACAGGCTGCAGGGGAATCTGCTCCAGCAGCTGGAGCACTTCCTCCCCCTCCTTCTTCACTGATTTTGGTGTCTGCAGAGTTCTTCCCCATTTCTTAAACCTGTTATCCCAGAGGCTCTACCACTGTTGCTGATGGCCTTGGCCTTGGTCAGCAGTGAATCCATTTCATAGCCAGGCTGGCACTGGCTCTACAGAACATTGGAGAAGCTTCTGGCAGCTTCTTCCCAAACCTACACAAACTCAATACAGAACCTTCGGGTAAGATGAGGGCATTTTTGCTTAGTTTCAGGTTAAGCCTGACTCAATATCGATAATCTCAGCTAGAAGGACTTTCAGATTTTAAAAGACTCTTGATTCAGGTCAGAAGTTCTAGAACAAGAACCGCAACAAAGTCAAAGAAACCCTTTCTTTCTTTTCTTCTCCTTTCCCTTTCAAGCCCAGTGTGCTTTTACTCCATCTTCATTTCCCCAGTGTCTTTCTCTTTTCACTCTCCTTTGACTTAGACATAGACCAATTGCCCCAGGATATAAATGAGGCTGAATTCCTACACTAGTATGACCTACTGCATCTGCCTGCTTTCCACTGTGCCTCAGCCTGGATTTAAAGGTAAGACTTAGTTATCTTTCTGGGGAATTTTGTTGTGCTAGCTGTCCAGTCAGAAAAGTAACCCCAAGCAAAGCATCATAATGAAGATTAGAAAGCATGCACAAACCTAACACAGCCCATGCATGATTATCTGCCCTATCCCTGGCTAGTGCAGCTCTGATCTTGTTTGCACTGCGCTTGACCCTTCTGTGGAAACACCCTGTTGGAAATCAGATGGCACCTGAAGAATCACCTATTGAGACATCATTCCAGGAATGGAAAGCCAGATGCATTGAGGAGACAAGCCCAGAGAGTGTTCAGATGATGGAAACCACCATTTGAGACTTTTTACACCACAGTGTTATGTTTGTGAGGCAAATCTACACACAGATTTGTCCTCCATGTTTTGTTCCTTCTTCATGGACTTTCCTGCCCTCAGGCAGCAACATTTATCCCATGGGTTGAGTTACCATGAGGTACCAACCAATTACCCTGTTTGGTGGGCTTTTGTCTTTACCACTCCCTTGTTACCACCCAGTTCATCCTTCTTATGTATATTTATTCCCTTTTACCCAATGTATGTGTGAGGATTTGCATGCTCCTCCTAATCTCCTCCCCTGTTCCAGAACCACCCCTTCCAAACCCTATAAAAGCCCTCCATTTTCTTAATAAAATAGTTCAGCTTGTTGCTCTTTAGACGCAGCTTTGCTGCTCCTGGGTTCAAACTTCAAGCTGCCTTTAGAACCGCCTCTTGCCTCTCTTTTGAGCTGCATGAGTGAGCGAGTGTGTGAACTCTGGCTAGCTGGCTGCTTTATTTTCCACCTCACTGAAGAGTAACAAACCCCGAGCTGGACCGCTCCCCTCCCGACACACACAACTGCGACAACACCCAATCAGAATGAAGCAGACTTGAATAACAACAACAAACCAACCAAAAAAGCAAACCAAACCAAAACTAAAAAAGGAGAGTAAGAAGCAATGCAAACAATGGGAACCGGTCTAAGTTGTTTATATGTTACAGGGCTGAGACTTCTTCTAAAGTATCTAGAAGAACTGGTCAGTTCAGACATGCTATCTTTGCCAGTCCTACCTCCTCAAGGAGAGGTCTCCTCATGCTCTTCCCCTTCTCCAGTGTGGGGTCCCTCCCACATCAGACAGTTCTACACAAACTTCTCCAATTTGAGTCCTTTCCACAGGCTGCAGGTTTTTACAATGACTTTCAGTTTTTCTGAGAATGGCTCAAAGCCATTGAGGCTGTGACTGTGGGAACTGGCAGCTCAAAGTGGAAGTTAATTGCAAAAGAAAACTGAGGTGTTGACTGTAATACTCCAGTTGGGCAAAACAAGAGGAATACTGATTCGATGCAATACTATGCCAGAGGCATGTACTGACAAAGGGAGTTAGAGGACAGTAACATCCATTGCTAATTCTGTACTCAACACCGGGCTCTAAAGCTGAAATATGGTTTTGGATTTTCGCTAAACTAGTGCTTCGGATTAAGCAACGATAATTAAGCAAGAAATATTCTATTCCAAAAATAATTCAAGAAGTTTATCTTCCAACCCCTGCTCAGCAAAAAATCACAGAATCACAGAATTGTTAGAGTTTGAAGGGACTTCTGGAGATCATCTTGTTCAACTCATCTAGTCCAACCCCCCTGCCAATGCAGGGTCACCTAGAGTAGGTTACACAGGAATGTGTCCAGGTTGGTTTTGAATGTCTCCAGACTCCACGACCTCTCTGGGCAGCCTGCTCCAGTACTCTGCCACACTCAATGTAAAGAAGCTCTTTCTCATGCAGAAGTTTCAGTTTATGGCCATTGCTCCTCTTTCTGTTGCTGGGCACCACTGAAAAGAGTCTTGCACCATCCTCTTGGCACTCGCCTTTGAGATACTTGTATGCAATAACGAGTTCCCCTCTCAGTCTTCTCTGAAGGAAGACTGAACAGGCCCAGCTCCTGTGGTTTCTCCTCATAAGAGATGCTCCAGACCCCTTATCATGTTTGTTGTCCTCTGCTGGACCCTCTCCAGTAGCTCCTTGTCTTTCTTGTACTGAGGAGCCCAGAGCTGGACACAGCACTCCAGATGTGGCCTCATTAGGGCCAATTGGAGGGGCAGAATCACCTCTCACAGCCTGCTCTTCCTGATGCATCCCAGGATACCACCAGTCCTCTCGACAGCAAGGGCTCACTGCTGGCTCACGGTCAACTTGTCATCCACCAATATTCCCAGGTCCTTCTCAGCAGAGCTGTTCCCTAGTAGGTCAGCACCCAACCTGTACTAGTACTTGGGGTTATTCCTCCCCAGGTGCAGTACCCTGCATTTGCCGTTGCTGAAAATGCATTCTTGTGTGCACAGCCACATTTCTGCAGGACAGATGTCAGGTGCTGTTACCTGACACAATTACATGCTTACAGCCTTGTGGTTAGAGCAGTTTCCTTGAGTGAGAACCAGACTGAAGCTTCTCAGACTGAGGCAGGCTAAGCACTCGGGTCTTCCACTTCCTTTAATGGTCTAATTGGGCCAGAGCATCAGGGACCTCTCCTTTCCCTGGCCGAAGGTTGAAGGAAAATGTTCATGGCTCGTATGCCCTGCACCAGACTCAAAAGCTGCAGCTAGAGGTGCTCCACACAGGCTCCCCCGAGGAGGTCTGACAGGGGCCACGTGCTTTGTATTGACCTCCCCAACACCTGCAATTGCTGTGCAAGGCTCCTCACCCCAGGGTGCTCCTGTGCAATGGCTTACATGTGGTGGGAACCACAGCAGACAGGGGTGGGGGAGTGCCTTGTGAGTTTATGACCGAAGGAAGGGCCTTTCAGATCACATTTTGGGGACTTAGCTGCCTAAAATCCACTGAAATTCATCTGAATAGAAAAATGTACCTCAGTCTCATTCTTCAGATCTTGGGTCCCTTCCTGCCATCCAAATGAATTGAGTCTCCCATTATGCAGTCTTCTCTATGTATTCACAAGTCAAAATTATGTAGGGAAATGAGAATCATTCCTACTACTTCTATCAAGGGCATAACAAAATATCCTTGTCTAATGGCCTAATATCATTCATATTTTCTTCACTCATGGTAAAAACTATGGGAATGTTTCCCACAGGCTGGTGATATACACTGGCTGTGAAGGACTGTTTGTATTTGGCACTTGGAAGAATTTCTAGGAAAAAACCCCAAAGACCTTCAAAAAGCATCCTTTTTCTTTTAATCTAACAGAAAGCCTTACTGACAAGGAGTTTGTAATATTTATCTAGGCCATAAAAAAGATATTGAAAGATATACTGCAAACAGTAAACCTTTGTTCTTAGACTGGTCAGATAAAGGCCAACTGCTATTGTGAAAATTTGTATTGCTGCTTTTATCTGGTTAGATCAAATCTACTTACTGAAAGAAGGTAAAACTCCAAGCTTTTGCCCAGGCTCTAAGCCATCATAATATATGCATTTGTGCTCATAAAAAGTTGAGCACTGTAAACACACTTTTCATCTTGGGGCCCCTCTAGCCAATTACAACCTAAAAAAGAAACTCTTTCATTCATCATATGATTAATGAGTATGCCCCTTCCCACCCCCTCAGCATCTCCCTTAAGTTGCTAGGATTCTTAACTATAATATAGCATTTTCCAGCTTAAAATCGGGAAGCATCTTATAAGGCAAGTGAGTACTGTGGCAGTTGCTGTCACTGATGGAGAAAAACATAAGGCAATAAGGAATTTAATGACCTGACAGAGCAGAAGGACCATAAAATTCAGCCACTGGTTTTGGTGTCATGATGTACTTCCTGTTTGTATTTATTTGTTTTGATATCCCATCAGATTGTATGATGAAATGCAAACACACAAAGACAGATGTGATTCCTCTAATTATAGGGTAAGAGTTCTTTAAAAGAAAACAGTCCCCAGAAGGATAAGAAAAAAAACTTGAGAAAAAAACACGCTCTGGGCTATTTCTCCAGAGGACAGTAGTAAATTGGATAGGCAGAGGGAGGGTGCTGTAGCCCCATCTCAGTCGTTTTTAGCCGCTGGCAGAGTTTTAAGTTGTCTCCCTGCTGATTTGCACCAGGCTGCTCCTTTCCCTGCCTGAGCAACCAGCTGGGCTGATTGTTCCAGTGAAGCACCCGAGTGCTGGGCACTGGTCTATCTGCCAGTCCCAGGCAGCCCAGCCTCCTCCACCTCTGTGTCTCGGAGGGGATGATGAAGGCAGAGGGCTTCAGAAGAGGACCAACAAGGTTTCCTACACTCTCCCAGGTCCTAAGGAAACAGGGCTTCAACAAGGGCAGTGAAGATTCAGGGGGTTGTTGTTTTTTTTTTTTCAAGTTGTTGCTACTGTTGTTTCCCAGTAGAGACACTCATTCAAAGCTGCACAAACCACCTAGCAGTCACAGTCACCCCTCAGATATTATCACCTTACATCCTGAGTCCATGTTTTCCTTTTTTCTCTGAAAAATGTCACGTAACAAGTGCCTGGTCTAGACTAGAAGTCACTCCAGGGAAGAAACATTTCCTTCTTATTAGCTTCCCTTCCCTCTTAGCTATCATTTTGGGCTGTGTTTTTCACACAGTGGATTTAGCCTAAGAGCACAATGTCCTTTTTTTTTTGGGCTTGCAGGATAATTAGAAGCAGAGAGGATTTAAGCTCTCACCTGGAAGAGATCAGAGTGATAATAGGAGAGGAGTCTCAAGAATGACAGTCAAGTTTTTAACTTAGAGGAGGCGGCCAGCTTTCACAGATGAGACAGAAAATCTTGAGGAAGCAGCAGGAAGTGGAGAAGCAGCATTCAGACGGTAACTCCTGTGGTCACAAGCAGAGCTCTGTACAGCCTTACCTGCAAAAGTAACCTTTTCATAACGCTCGTCAGCACTGTCATGCCTGTGAAAAAGTGGTCATGCATAAAACTGGTGATGTGTTGGTGGCCTGAGGTCAGCAAAGGTGACTGACTGGCTAGCCAGAGGGGGAATGGCATGGTCACCCCTCCTGCACTCCTGGGACCCAATCTGGACGTGTTATTTATTAAAGAACTCTTAAAAAAGTATAGAGACAGGTGCCTGAATATGTGGAGCCAAATGGAACAAATGGTAACAAAGAGATGAATGCTTTTGCAAGTTTGGTTTCCCCTGCCCACACATATATTTTAATAAAACAATCAAAAGATAACAAGCTGCAAATGTCCAGTGATGAAAGGACCATAAATATAATACAAAGAGAGATGAAATCTGCCCAGCATTTAACTGAAATTAGAAACCTGCTCCACTCTTTCCTGGAATGGAGATGTTGAAAGGAGAGTTTCTGAATTTCTTTGAAATTGGCTTTAGATCTGAATAAATTTGAATTAGCTCTTGGTGGTGGAGGAGAAAAATGTGAAAATTTCACTCACTAGTGTGGCTGTCATAATTCTGTACTGTAGAACCAATGATGCAATGAAGACCTACACAGGTGAAGAAGACAGAAAAGTAGCTGGTAGCCTTCCTGAAACTATTCCTGTTGGGAGATTGTTGATGAGTGAGTTGTTCTACTGACTCACAGCATGGCCCTAGCATCCCAGGGCTCAGGCTCACCTGCATATATATTCCAGGTCAAGTGCTTGTGTACTGATTATCCATATACAAAATGGTCCCAACCCAATCAAGAATAGCTGTCACACTGGCTAACCTGCATGAAAGGTATTTAGAGTGGAAGCAGGAGACCAAATTAAACACTCCGTGCAGTGCATGTAGAAAGACATGCACCTGATTTCTGAATCCGTAACTCTAGCAGGTTTGGGGGGGGGAACCTGCGGGAAGACCTCCGGGCGCATTTTGCATTGGGGGACGGGCACACACACAAAATATGTGACCCACAAAATGGCAGTTTATTAACCAAGAAGACAGTTTATATACAGGGAAATACAGAAGGTTCTAGTACAGGGGTAGGTTCCTGCTAGGGAACATTGAATCCTGGGGGGTTCTGATAAGAGAACTTGGAGAGATAGGTTGGAAGGATATGTCTATTTATTCAGGGGGAAGGGATAGTCAGGGAAGAAGGGAAGGTGTGGTCTTGGGGGCCCAGGAGAGGGAAATCCTGCAGAGGTCTGTAAGGCTGGGGCTGGTCTGACCCCTTGTAGCTGGCTCTCAGGCAGTTCCGGGCAGCTGTTGTTGCTAGAAGCTCTATTCTCTGCAGGCTTCGGCTGGTCCCACCTCC
>NW_020955980.1:17826-26562 GCF_003031625.1 Empidonax traillii | reverse complement strand
GATAGGTTGGAAGGATATGTCTATTTATTCAGGGGGAAGGGATAGTCAGGGAAGAAGGGAAGGTGTGGTCTTGGGGGCCCAGGAGAGGGAAATCCTGCAGAGGTCTGTAAGGCTGGGGCTGGTCTGACCCCTTGTAGCTGGCTCTCAGGCAGTTCCGGGCAGCTGTTGTTGCTAGAAGCTCTATTCTCTGCAGGCTTCGGCTGGTCCCACCTCCTACACATAACGACCTGCAGTCTGACACCTAGGGAGTGCCGAAACAGAAATCCTCAGGAAGGTTATAGTTTAAATTCTGTCCCTACCCAGCTCTTTCTGGAGGGAAAGCTTTATTAAGTACATTAATCTGTCAAGTAAACCAGCTGCTCTCAGTTCTGTTCTCTGCACAATGCAACACCAAACCCTTTTATCTCACACACACCCATTCACTCTGGAAACACTGCTTATTCTGGGCTGGGGGCACTTTCTTCTTCTGTTACAGCTCTTCCAGCTGAATGAATAATGTTCAAGAGCTGCTAAATCAAAGACATGCTTCATCCTACTGAGGCATTAGGAGATGCTTTGTATGGGGCCAAGGGAGAGAAGGGAGATCTGCTCTGGGCAGCTTCCATGTTCTGGCTATGCACATGTTGAACCCAGAAACCAATCCTTACAGAACACCTTGGAAGCCCTTCTTGTCCTCTCCTCTAGTTTCTGCCTCTTACCATCTCAATCAGTTTCTTGCACAATGACGCAGCTTCACACGGAAGCAGGAGGAGGCCTGTTGACAATTATGAGGAAGACATAAATCTGATTCACCCTCAGGCAGAGGACGGAAAGGACTGAACTTTACCGCAACTTGCGTGAATGCTCCCAGCCACAAGTCACAGAATCAAAGACGTGCAGTAACAGTTCACCACTCCATTTTAAAACACTACTGTTCTTTGGGCTGGGTCTGAGCTAGAAGCATGCCTACACCTGTACCACATAGCTGGATTAGGTGTTGGCCCGTCAGCCCTGCCAGACTCGGGCACTGCTGGGTGTCTGCAAAAGCAAAACGTTTCATTCACTAGTACTCAAAGTACTGAAATGCAGGGACATCCAGCAAGCTGGACTCTTCCAAGGCCAGGTGCAGGAGTTTCTCATCAAGTCCCACCTCCGATACCTTTGTGCCTCTTAGGGACTTTATACCCCACTTACCTATTTTCCCCCATAAAATGAGGGTAATAATCCTTGTCTGCCTCGGGGGGACGGGGGGAGGGGGGGAAATGAATGAATGCTAAGTTACATACTGCTTTGAAAAATGCAAAAGTGCAGCCCTGGTGCCAAAATATTCTCCTAGGGGTGGATATCCTTATTTCCTGGCGACTGAAAAGGCAAAGAGACACAGAGGGGAGAGGGAGTGTGATCACCAACCCTCGGGCTGGCGTGGGCTGCGAAGGAGCTGTGTAAGGCTGCCGCTCAGACCCCCGGCTCCCCCCCGTAACCCGGTGTCCCGGCTCACCCACCTCCCGGCGGCCCGGCCCGGCCCGGGGCGGAGCGGAGCGGAGCGGAGCGGAGCTGTCCCACACGGAAAACCGGGCGCCGCCGGGGAAAAGGTTGGGAACATCCGCGTCCCCGGGAGCGCCCCCCGCGCCTGTCCCCCCGCGCGTTATCTCCCGCATACACACTGTCCGGCTGGAGCGGGGAAGCCTGCCCGACGCGCAGGGAATGGCTGAGGTGCGGTGCCGGCGGGGGAAGTACGGCTGTCCCGGCCGGGAGCCCGCGGCGGGGAGGGCAATGTTCACAGCGGCCGGGGACAGACCTGTAGCCTGCGAGCGCACGGCGACGGCGAACGAAGGGGCAGCGCCACAGAGGGGGTGCCGCAGGGGCAAGGCCTGGAGCAGAGCGGTGGTTATGTGCATACGGAATGGGAAAAAAGTATTTGAAAAAAGAGTAGAATCACCAAGGGAGAAACACTGGGAGGGAACTTTCCCAGCAGAGCGAAAATCCTCTGCCGCTCCTAAAGACCGGCTGCTGGATACCGAACTCTGGGACCCCAATGTAAGGACGTGAGTGTTGGAGCACGTCCAGAGGAGGACCGCGAAGCTGTTCAGAGGGCTGGAGCACCTCTCCTGTGAGGTCAGGCTGAGAGAACTGGAGTTGTTCAGCTTGGAGAAGGCTTCACAGAGACCTTATAGCATGTTCCAGTTACTTAAAGGGGGCTTAAAAGAAAGTTGGAGAGGGGCTTTTTACAAGGGCTTGTGGTAGGACAAGGGGGAGAGGCTTTCAGTTGAGAGTATGTTTAAATTGGGTATTGGGAAGAAATTCTTCACTAAGAGGGTGGTGAGGCACTGACACAGGTTTCCCAGAGAAGCTGTGGATGCCCTTTCCCTGGAAGTGTTCAAGGCCAGGTTGGATGGAGCTTTGAACAGCTTGCTCTCATGGAAGGTGTCCCTGCCCATGGCAGGGGTGGAACTAGATGATCTTTTAAGGTCCCTTCCAACCCAAACCATTCTATGGTTCTGATTCTATGGGAAGGAGTCAGGCAAGGGGAAACCAGACTGAGGGATGCAGCCAGGGCACAGAAGCAAGCTTTTATGGGCTTTGCTACATTTTAATCTGTAGGAGATGATCACTCGAACTCATCTCAGTCTAAGCAATGTGAAAATTTGTGTTTGCTGGCTGCTTGGTGCTTGAGCTGTTTCTTTTGGTCTTTTGTAGGTGGAAAGAGCCTCTTACCTCCAATACTGCTGAGTCTCTGATGTGCATGTACCTGACCCAAGATAACTGTAAGCAGGTGATTCTCTACTCACATTGTTATCCTATTTCTAATAGTCATTATATTCTATTTCCTACGTTACCTTATACTAAGTGGAATTTAACTTCTTCTAAAGAAGTTACAATTGAATGATAGATCTGTAACTGAAGTAATTTATTTGCCTGTTACTGTAATTATTGAAGAGGAATCCAGGAATGAAAAGGGAAGGTAAAAGAGTAGACAGAGTAATTTATATATAAAAAAAAAAATAGTAATATAAATTTTCAGATTGTACTGAAATAAAATTTCTGGAAATTGATGCTGTTTGAAAAATTGTCAGTCTCTGAGCTAACTCTTGAGTGCACTGCTGGCTGGCCTTATCTGCACTCAGTGATTCAGGGATTTATTAACACTGCATGGGAGACATAGGATCTACAACATACATCATGTTAACCAAAGCATGAACTAATCTGGACAGTTGGAAATGCAGAACTGAGGGCCATGTCTTAAGATTCATCTTTTAAATAAAATGAGGCTCCACTCTGTTGGGGTTGCACAACTCTCAGCCTCTTTTGGAATTAAGTGCCGAAGGCAGCTCTTGCTGAGTTATAGACCCTTCTCCTACCCAGGTCGCTCCTTCTGGAGCCTTTCTCTTCCTAATAGGATGTGAACTCTGCTTCTGTCTCTGATGACCCCTGGTGTCCCCCCAATCATGAGGATATCTACATAGAAAATTCTCTTTCCCGCTTGAACTGTTCTGCTTTGTATGGAATTGACTGGGCCTGAGATGACACCAAAGTATCCATCTTCATACTAATCTGGGTTATGTACTTTAATTACTAATACTTATTGTCACTCTTGTATTAAGTCCTTAAAAGTGACTGCATATGCATGTATTTTAATGGTCTCTCTGGTTGCCTGGGATATGTTTTACTTATGTTAAATTAGGTGAGAGATTACAACACACCCTGGCACTGAAACAGTATTTCTAAGGCCACTGAAAACAGGACCTCTGTGTTGGAATAGTGTGTTTAAACAAAACACAGGTAATTGGAGAGAGCCCAACAAACCAGTTTAGGAAAAGTCCTTTAGAATTCTATCAGGTCATGTGGAATATTAGAGAAGTATCTGGGAGCATCTATTGTTTTGTGCAAATTTACAGTGTGAAGTTGTAATACTTATGCTCAAATAGAAAAAAAAACCAACTTATTTTCTGCTTGTTCCTGCTTCTCTCTTATAGTTGAATAGATGAAACTGGATACTTTAAGTTCTGAATATTTTCAAGATTACTCTTAGCTGTAAATATGTAACTCTCTTTTCTACTGAGTCAACCGCCATAGCACCTCTTTTTATGCGGTGACAGTAAAAACCAGCGTCAAGATGTAACCACGTGTGCCCCCAGTTCACACATCATAATGTGTGTCTAGGGTGGATACTTCACCTATAACCCTGTTGTAGCTTGTTGTTGCAGGTGGAGGCACCCAGGATCTTGTCAAGGTCCTGATTTTGTGGATCCTGACAGCTCTCACTGTTTGCCCATACGCCTAAACGGATGAGATATTTTATACTGAAGCAAGGCCTGGAATGCAGGGACAGTTTAGGTGCCAGCTAAGCCTGTTTCAGTTTTTGAAAAAAAGCTTTAGAATTGGCTGAAGCAGCAGGTAAGCAGAATTGCTGTCCTTTCATGGCTAGAGTCCTTAAGCATCTATTTATTTAATACCTAATGTATGTTTCAGCACGGAAGCAAGGTATTCACTGCTGCTTTTTGTACAGTCAACTGCTGCTGGCAAGTGGTCATGAATTTACAGGAGTGTTTTTTGCAAAAGCTCCTTCTAAGTTATGGTTGAAAATTCAACCTGGAACTTTTTCGTTTGGTGCATTGCCTGCTTTATCATGGAACACTGCTCACTATTATTCCGACTGCAGACTGGATTAAATATTTTTGATTCTGTTATTAAAACCCCCCAGGTTTCAAATGCATGAATCACAGGACTCTATAAAAGGATGTCAATGTATTCAGCTAATGTGGTTGGGTAACTCAGAAAGAAACAGCTAAGTTGTTTGTTAATGCAGCTGTATTTTCTGTAGCAGTGTGCTGACATCTTTCAATGCCTTTCTGCACAGAGAAAGTAATGTAATTCCAAATGATGCAGATGAGCATCTTGTGCATGTTATATTTTGACGACAAAAGGCACACCTACACAACCATCTCATGTTGTTCTGTCACCTGCAAGAAACGATGAAAACTAAAACAAAAGCTGTCTTCCTGCCAAGGTGTCTGTGTTGAGCAGAGACATGTTTCTTGCTCCTCTGTTTTCTTATCCAAGTCACATACACACAGCAAGCTAGACACCTAGCAGCACCATAAGGAATTAGGAAAGAGGGGGAAAAGGAAAGATGTCCTCTCCATTATACATGTGAAAACACCAAAAATTAGGAACAATTACTTACAGAGTTTTACTCTCTCCTAGATTTATGCAGCTTCTTGAAATTAAGCCCTGAGAGACCTAATTTTAAGCATATTACTAATTTCAAGAAAATACCATATATGAAGGTTCATTTATGAAAGGTCAGCAAATGCTCTAACAGATTTTGTACAAGTAATCATTTGTCTTACTTTTTAATAAAGACAGGTTAATAGGCTGTTTGTCTCACATTTTGATAAAGACAGGTTAATAGGCTGCTTCTTGCCATGGCTTATCACTAGCTATGATGTCTTCTACTGATGTGCTGGTAATATTTCCAGCGTATCCCACTCCATTTTAAACATGCTAATAAAATACATTAATAACGTGCAACCTTTATAAGCCCCCTTGAAATGCAACTAGGATATAATCTTTATTGAAATAAGACCCAAACAGGTGCTCTCTCTTGTATTTAATGGAGTGTATTTAATACTGAAAAAATGTGCTTCAAGCCAAAGAACAGCCCCTTGTGTGTGCTGGTTCTGCAAATGACATTTGCCAGTTGTAATGAACTCAGACTATGAAATTCTAAGAGCCACAGAAGGTTATCTATGGTGAATGACTAATACCTTCTAACTTAAGGTCTGTAATTGCACTCTGGTGATTAATGCATTAAATTACCAATTTCTAACATGTAAAACACTTACCAAATGTGTATCTTATTGTACCTCCGAGCTCACCCATAATGTACAACAGGCAGGTGAAATACACGATCATTTCCCCCAGGCTTATTCCAAAGCAGGCTTCCACCCACACAAGATCAACGCTGTAATAAGGTCATTATTTCTGGAGATATCTTGCATGGGTAATGCCATTAAGTTTCTTTAGCTTATGAGTCTCAGTTAAAATTATCATAATAAATGCCAGGAATTATTTATTTTTTTCCCACCTGGATTTCACAACAAACATAGGAAAATCTGTGATCTTCTTAATAAACCTCTAGCTTAAAAAAAAGAAAGAAAAAGGAGGCAGTTTTTTGGGACTTATTAAAGTGTTTCAGAAAGCTTTAATTGAAGCAGTGAACTCAACAGTTTGTCCACAGAATGGAGAGAATAAGAAAAGATAAAACTCTACACGTACAAAGTTAATTATTCTCTCTTTATGCATATAGAAGAATCCAAAATGAGCCGCTGCAAATGAATTTTTTCTTGATTTAGGGAGCATTGATTTTGATCTCAGTATGCTTCTGTGAGCTTCATTCTTAGTGAGACTAAAGACTTTGGAGAGACAGGTTTTTGCATTTATCTGCCTTTATAGCCTTGGCTACCACTGAGTTCAGTTACAAATATGACTGTGTTAATTTGAGCAAAGAAGAGAAATGCAAGATCAGTAAAGGCTAACTGAGCAAAGTTTGATCAATTGATTAAAGTGCTCTACCAGTCTCAACATAAGAATAATTCAACATGTTACATTTTAACTTGAAAATGGTATTTTCATTTTAACACATGTTGAAACCAAAGTTTCATCTGCTGAAATTAACACAGTCGGATCTTTGCAAAAAATGTCAGAACTGTGCTTACCCTGCTTTAGATTCTCAAAAATAAGGTAAAAATATGCAAAAGTTTCAGAGGAGCTGATTCAACACACTCTGTTCCTGTCCCAGGTCTGAGTAAATTGTAGGAGAAAAATGTACTCCCACAGTGGAACTGTATAAAATACAGCCCCAGATTGTCTGACCTCCACAGCTGTACAGGACAAATCCCTGTTTTGGGCCCTGCTGCCAGGCCGACCAGATGCAGCAGCAGCTTCCCCCTGAGGCCACTCAGAGCAGAAGGAGACCTTTGTCCACCAGCCAGCCAGCCAGCTGTTCCTTTATTCTGCAAAGAAAGGCTGACTGGAGCTGAAACCTGGTTTTATACTAACCTAAATACCTTTCAAATGCTGGGACTGTAGTAAAATAATCTGTGACACCTTTTATGTTATTGAGTTGTCTGGCATTTGTATGTGAGTGTTCACAAAAGCTCTAGTGAAGTTTCAGGCCTCTGCTCATGGAAACCCCCTGGGAATCACACAGCGCACATGGTATCCATGTAAGACAAGAAAGAGCCTCAAGAAATAAGTTTCTGCAGTGTTAACAAAAAGGGAAGATGAAGGCAAAACAAAATCCATTGGTAACACCAAAAGAAATGTCCCATGAAATTAAAAACTGCATACTGATGATATGTCAAGGTTCTGCAGGCAGCTGGGATTTAAAAGCCAACACCTCCATGACAGCCTTGTGAACTCCTGCTGCACTCAAGATATCTGTCAGTTAACAATTGCGTATTCAGCTGGGATGGCTGGATTGCTTCATCCTGACCACTTCTCCAAACGTAAAAATGACAGATGGAACGTGACAGTCATGTTGTGCCACTCAAAACCACAAAGGATGAGGAGAGCGTAAACCAGCACGTCACTTCCGTGTCCCCGGGGTGCAGGGACTGGGAGGTCGTGTCCACTGGGCCCCCCTAGCTTGGTGGGGGAGAGGAACTCGAGGGGGTGGTGCTGGGGCGGGATGATGCCACCCCTCGGATCCCCAAGAGCTGCTCAGGGTGGGGAAACTGAGGCACGGATTGAGGGAGGAGGGGCTGGCGGGACTTTTCTCGAGGTTGTGGTTGGCTGCTGTGCCACCCCCATGCTGGGACCACCAAAAGAGGAAAGCAAGCCCTGAGCCTCTGTCTCTCAAGAGAAGGTGGTGCAAAACTCTCCGCGCTACACAAAGAGCAAGAGCTTCCTGTGCAAAGCACTTTTGAACTGGCAGGTATCTTCCCCCGTTCTGAATCCTAGATGTAAAAGTAAAAAAAACTCTAAACCTAACACTAACCCTAACCCAAACCCTAAATCCTAACCGTAACTCTAACCCTAACCCTAACTCTAAGACTAACCCTAACCCTAACCCTTGTTAACCCTAACCCTATCCCCTTCCTTACACTAGTTTCAAAAGCCCTCCCAGTAATTCCCAAACCTGTATGGGAATCTCATCCTCTCTCTGTCTCACAGCCCCCCACTTACCTTGCAGAGAGACGGACCTGTCCATCCGTCTTCCAGAAGCATGTCCCTTCGGCTGGCTCAGGGCTACCTGTGGTCCCTGGGTTCTTCTCTTTGTCAGCTCCAAGAAAGGAAACCAAAATCAGTGCAGGACTTTAGCATCACATCAGCCAAACCCCAACCATTCCCACACTCACCCTCTCCTAAGTGCACCCAAGTCCTCGTGTCACTGCCTCCAGCAAGTGGTGCAGAGCTTGCAGCTCTCACTGCATGGTACACCTGGAACAGGTAAAAAAAACTTCCAGTGGCATTTCTGACACTTCCCTGGGCCCCCGCTCCTCCTCAATACCTCCCCGACTCACCTGGGATGCTCATTTTTTTTCCAAAGATTACCAGGCTGGCACCTCCAAAGAGAAGAGGGCAATGCTCAAATGCCCAGCCCTGAAGTCCCTGCCATCGCCCACAAGGCCAATGCCAAAGCACCCCAACCTTGTCGCTCAGCTCCTCAGCCCGTGGTCTGCTCCTCTGGCAATACAGATGGGCACTGCAAAGAAATCACAGAGGCAAAGGCACATACGGACGCATTCCCTC
>NW_020955980.1:13344-17022 GCF_003031625.1 Empidonax traillii | reverse complement strand
CAATGAATCACAGAATCAGCTGGATTGGAAAAAACCTCTGAGATCATCAAGTCGATATCTTGATCCCCTACCACTCTGCTTACTAGAGCCTGGCACTAAGCGCCACATCCAGTCTTATCTTAAATTCCTAATGGTACAGAGAATTCACCACTTTCCTGAGCTGCCCATTGAAATGATTGATTACCCTCTCCTCAGAGAATTTCTTCCTAATATCTAGCCTCAACCTGATCTGGCAGAGCTTAAGACCATGCCCTCTTGTCTTGTTGATAGCTGCCAGGGAGAGGAGACCAACCCCCACCTGGCTACAACCTCCTAGCAGGTAGTTGTAGAGTGTGATGAGGTCTCCTCTCAGCCTCCTCTTCTCCAGAGTAAACAACCCCAGCTCCAGACTAAACAACCCCAACCCCAGACTAAACAACCCTCCCTCCCTCCTCATAGGACCTGTGCTCGAGTCCCTTCACCAGCCTGGTTGCTCTTCTCTGGACCTGCTCCAGCACCCTAACACCCTTCCTGAGGGGCCTGAACTGGACACAGAACTCGAGGTGTGGCCTCATTAGTGCTGAGTCCAGGGGGAGTAATCACTTCCTTGCACCTGCTGGCCACACTCTTCCTGATCCAGGCAAGGATGTCACCGGCCCTCTTGGCCACCTGGGCATGCTGCTGGCTCATGTTCAGCTTCCTGTCCATCCAAGCTCCCAGGTCCCTTTCTGCCTGGCTGCTTTCCAGCCACTCTGTCCCCTGCTGCAGGGGGTTGTTGTGGCCAAAGTGCATGACTGGGCACTTGGCCTTGTTGAACCTCATCCCGCTGGAATCAGCCAAACTCTCCAGTCTGTCAAGGTCCCTCTGCAGAGCCCTCCTGCCTTCCAGCTGACCGACACTTCCCCCCAAGCTTGGTATCCTCTGCAAATTTGGAAATGGTGGACTCAATTTCCTCATCTAAATCGTCAAGAAAGATATGAAACAGAACTGGGCCCAACACTGATCCCTAGGGGACACCACTAGTGACCAGCCACCAACTGGATGCAGCCCTGTTCACTATCACTCTCTGGGTCCGGCCATCCGGCAGTTCTTAACCCAGTAAAAAGTGCACCTGTCCAAGCCCTGGACCACCAGCTTTTTTTATGCTATGGGAGACGGTGTCCAAGGCCTTGCCGAAGTCCAGGAAGACACATCTACAGCCTTCCCCTTATCCACCAAGTGGGTCACTTGATCGTAAAAGGAGATCAGGTTCATCAGATGTGACCTGCCTTTCCTAAACCTTTGCTGGCTGGCTCTGATCCCTTGTCCATCCTGTAGGTGCTGTGTGATTGCACTCAGGATGATCTGCTCTGTAACCTTGCCAGGCACTGAGGTCAGGCTGACAGGTCTGGAGTTTCCTGGGTCCTCCTTCTGGCCCTTTTTGTGAATCAGCGTGTCATTCCCCAACTTGCAATCCTCTGGGACCTCCCCAGTGAGCCAGGATTGTTGGTAAATGAGGGAGAGCGGCTTGGTGAGCTCTTCCGCCAGCTCCCTCATCGCCCTTGGGCGAATCCCTTCGGGTCCCATAGACTTGTCAGGATCCAAGTGGCTCAGCAGGTCACAAACTGTTTCCTCCTGAATTCCAGATGCTATTCAGCATCTTATCTCTGTCTACAAGCTGCAGAAGCTTCTTGATCTCTGACAAGAAGCACCTGCCAGAACTGCAAGAACAGATGCACACCCACCTCTGCCTCGGGGCCTTGGGCAAAGGGTTGGCAAGGGAGAGACCCAGGAGCCTTGGGGCCTACCCAGCTTTCCTCCTCCCGAGGGCCTCCCGGTTGTCTCCTGACACCCCGTTGGCCCCAGGTCTTGCAGCTTTCTGGGTCACGGCCCGCTGGCACCATCCCACCAGCCTGACCCCCCTCTTTGCCCTGTCTCCAGCCGCTGCTCCCTTTGATGGCAAGGCTCTATCCAAGGAAAACCCCGGTTATCAGCAATGGCACCTGTGTGATGACTGCAAGGCTCGAGTGTGCCAGGAAAGAGCAGGAGCACAGAGAGCCTGAGGAGCCAGGAGATGCCCTGGCTGGGTATCGTGCTGCTGTGGGACGAGTTGACAATTTTCAGCCCCTGCGCTGTTCCACAAAGGCTGGGATGTCACAAGGCCCTTGGCTGGCAGCCAGGGGAACAAGGCTGTGATACTGGCACTGAACAAATCCATTGCCAGACGTAAGGGGGATACTTTTGATTTAGATGATCAGTGGAACATAGAGGGGTAAGAAAGTCATTGT
The DNA here is from genome assembly GCF_003031625.1 of Empidonax traillii. Classification (NCBI taxonomy): domain Eukaryota; kingdom Metazoa; phylum Chordata; class Aves; order Passeriformes; family Tyrannidae; genus Empidonax; species Empidonax traillii. The sequence goes on along the minus strand of NW_020955980.1, from coordinate 14,776 downwards.
ATTCGCATGTGAAACCAGCCAAAGTATTGTACCATGTAACTTTTTTGCACAAGTTGACGGTAAGGCTCATTGTACTTTTAGCGAAGTTTACTGGATGTCCCTTATTATCACAGCTGAATTCTTCCTTGGCTTGGCTACATTCTGCAAGTTAGATACAAATCCCCTTGAAACACAACGGTAGAGGTCATCCATAGGGCTGAGGAAGGTGATGGGGAGAGGAAGATGATCTGGGCAGGGGTTGTTGGCCCCTTGCCCTACAGATGCAATGCATGTCTGTATGCACGCACAGACTGTTACCATGAGGTGATGAACGGGCACTTGTTTGGCTGCCTCTCAAGCACCCCCTTATACTGCATCCTGGCCCTATGGAGTGTAATGTAGAGCTGATCAAATGGGGTGTCGGCACTGCTGGGTGGAGTGATGCTCATCCTTCCATCCACACTGTGCTGCTCTGCGGGGACACCCGCCAAGCACGAGCACCGACCAACCCCTGCAGACCCTGGTAGGCCTGGCCTGTCTGTGCAGGTGAGCACAGTTTATTGATAGGAAGCAACAGGGAAAGCAAACATTTGATATCCTTTTTCTTGTATCCCTTTAGTTCCCTTTTTACTAGCTAATGCTGTAAGAGAGGCTGTTCGTAGTATTGTATGAATGCCAACTGATAAAGTAGTGTTTTTGTATTCTATTTTAGTTTTTGATTCTCTTTGCTAGGAGTTTTTTTATTCTCACTGCAATAAAAGATTTCTTGTAGGGTTTGAATGACTGTTGTACTTGTCTTCGTTCCAGGCGTGGATTCAAACGAACTAACACAGAAGAGACTGGGAAGAGGTTTCAGAGGGTTCGGGGGGGGGGGGGGGGGGGGGGGGGGGGGGGGGGGGGGGGGGGGGGGGGGGGGGGGGTTGGGGGAGACCAGGACAGGGTTTGTGGGGTCCTGCGTAGTCTCTGGGAGGTTTTGGGGGTCCTGACCCCCCTGGCTCCTCCCAGAGATGCCACAGGACACCCTCCGCAGCAAGATCCTGGTGAGGGTCAGGGACTTCGTGTTGCGTTTCGTCTTCCTGGCACTGGGACTCGGCTTCTACCTGCAGGAGAAGGTAAAGGGGGGGCCCTGGGGGTCGTGTCCCCCCTTTGCCACAGAGCTCCTGAGCCGCCGGCAGCCACAGCCCCTCCTCACAGCCTGGGGCCCGGTCGGAATCCCCCAGTCCATCTCCACCCAGAGTTTGGGGGGGTCGTGTGTCCCCGCATTGCCCGCAGCACGTTGCACAGCTGAAAGGATCCCGGAGCCAAACTCTTCCCTGTATTCATTACCTTGGGGTCTCCTCAGTAGAAAGCACAGCACCACATGGACTATTCTGAGGTGTGCAGGCATTTGGACTTCTGCCTGTCTCACACACACACACGAAGTCAGGTGTAGTGCTGCCCTCAGAGAAAACCC
>NW_020955980.1:10949-12787 GCF_003031625.1 Empidonax traillii | reverse complement strand
TGGCTCTCTGAAGGAACACAAGTGTCCAAGGAAATCAACACAAGTGTCCAAAGAAGTCCCACTACTTCAGCACTGAATGAGCTTCTTCAGGCCAGTTTCATTTCCTGTCTGTTTAATTTCCGTGGAAGGAGGTTTTGGCCTACTTTAATAGGAGTTAATTTCCAAACTGCTTTCTTAATTTCCTCCTCCACGTTTACCTGAAGGACACTGACAAGGATCATGGAGTTTGTCACTTGGCCATGCAGCTCCTGTACTTTGGCAGCAGAGGAAAGGAGAGTCCAGGCTACAATCCCAGGGCGTTCATTGAAGAAGAGCTTTAAATCAAAACCACCTTCCTATTCCAGGGTTCAAGTCAATGCCCAGCATGTAGTGGAAAAGAAGTTGCCAGTGAATTTACTGGAAAGCAGGAAAAAATAGAAAAGTACACAGTTACGTACAAGTACAGGCAAGTACTAATCTGACGAGACATTTCAGAATCATTTGATGTAGTGACAATAAAAATCGTAAACCCACGTAAGGTTGTGCAAGACAACACAAACTGACCCCACCCAAGCATTACATTAATAGAGATAAATTTCAGAAGTTCACAAGTGTCCTACCTTACTCTTTGTTTACACTTTTGAACAGTCTAACTAGAACTCTATTTATAGAATGGAGATATCTGTGACGCTGCCACTGCCATCACATGTATGAAACACGGAGGATGGTGCTAGTGAAGCAAAGAACCACAGTCAAATCTCAACCTATGTATTTGTGCCAGTTATTCAAGTTATAGGTCAAGTCTTCATTTAAGAACCAGTAATCTCTCATTACTCAGTCACATACCAATCTTTGGCATTGGTAGGGAAGAAGGAGCCATTAATCATTGCAAACGTGGAAAGTGGAGATCGCAGGATATTGGCACACCACAGCAGAGGAATCCAGTTGTCAAAAAGGATGGTGGGGCAGAAGAAGTGGAAGTCATAGGCATTTTCAAACCAAAGCACATGGGTAATGATCCAGCCCTGAAGTCCACTGAGTTCATATTTATTCACTACACCTAAAATAGGAAGAAAAAATGGACTGTTTAGCGACACTCCATTCATACAGCTTTTTATTAATAGACAGAAGCTCAAGCAAGTGCTTCTGAAATGACCTCACTTTTCTGAAGGTTACCTTAGGCTCTGCTGTAACAATTAGGCTTTATGAGGCTCAGTTTTCTCAGGGGGTAGGACAATTGGTAACTAGATTTAGGTCCTTCTCCTTTTATTTTATTTTGAGATTCATCTCTGTTAGAAGTGTTTTCCAACTTGGAAAAAAAAAATGGAGTGGTTTGATAAGCTTGAAGGTATTTCACACATAGAAGTCCTATTTCATTTGACAACCTTCTTTTGGCTGCCTGTCTCTAGAAAATATCAGCCCTTCTGCAGTGCTTTCTTGGGTATGAATTTAAACCAAATGAGTATTGTTTTTCTATAGTAACTTCATCAAGGATTACATCAGACAAGGGATACTGGTGTATATTCCCTACACACCTATTTTTCCAGTCCATAAGCTTCACTTGCATTCCAAAAGCCATGCAAAGTGAGAAACACCAAAGAGTAAAAGCCAGGGCTACAGTCCACTACCCTTGGTGCAAAAGGATTCATCCAAGAGCTGTTTGAAAAACTAGACCCTTCATCAGTTCATAACTCAATCATGTACCTGGAAAGCCATCCAAAGGCAATAGATGCCAGCAGCCCGGTGGGTCAGCGTAGGAGTCTTGTTCCAGATGTCAGGCAGATGTGTGTTCCCTGGGAGCAAGTCCCTGAGGGGGTCAGTCAGAGAGCTCACAGGACATGATGAAGAAGTAATCCACC
>NW_020955980.1:7750-9130 GCF_003031625.1 Empidonax traillii | reverse complement strand
GAAGTGTGGCAAGAGAGAAAGTTTTGGGGATCTACCCTTTTGAATTGCAAACTTCTAAGCATTGGCAGTATCTTTCTGCTTCGAAGCCTTTCCACTTGGCACATATGACAAGGCGCTGCACGTTCATCTCAGCTAGACGTACTCTGAAGCGCTTACATACAAGCGCTTCCCCGCAAGTCGAGAGTGTCCACTTCAACTGCCGCAGAGTGAGGCGAGCCGGGCAAAGCGACCTTGCTGCATTCGCCCTCCTCCTTGCAACCGAGAAGAACGCGCAACTCTCTGGAGAGGGCTGTACAGTTGAAAGGATGCAAAGGAAAACTCACTCCAAGTCGAATGGCAGTGCCTTGAAGTTTTCAGTTGGAAGGGGAATGACACTGAAATCTTTCTCTTTTGGAACGCTTCTCTTTTTGAGCTGTAGCGCACAGTGTGGATCTCGGCTGTGCGATTGAGAGTTTTGCTGGTATGTGGAAAGAAGAAGTGCAATGCTTGGTGTGGTGCTTTTTGGTTTCAAGAGAGAGAGGATACCTAGTTGTGGGTTTTCCTTTTAAGACATTTGGCATAGGCTCATCTGCTGGCCTCTCGGAGGGTATCAAGTCAGATCTGTGGGAGCCAAAGAGAAGAAAGGACTCTGCCTGTGCCTTGCAGAGTAGCTGGGACTGGTCCTGCTGCAGGGCTGTGCTTGGCATGGCGTTTCCCACAAGGAGGGGTTGGGTCGAGTGGGGGCCCTGCCTCACCCCCTACTGCGGTCGCTGCACCTACAGAGCCCCCGCTTTCATTTTCCGGCACTGCGAGCCTGGAGCACGGTCTGCGTTTGCATATACCTTGGGAGCAGAATCCTCCTTGCAATGTCCTTGTTCCCTTTGGCCCCCACCCTGCTCTGCATCCACAGGGCTCCAAGAGCCCCAGTATCTACGGGAGGATATGACCTTAGAGACAAGACAGATCCCAGCTGATGAACCTCCCAATGTCCTCATGGTTGCAACTGGGCAACCTTGGCCCAGTGCTGAAGGACCTTGGGTGGGAGGGAGGGAATCACTGACCTTTGGTGGCTGTGCCTGCCTGGGAGCTGGACCTGCTGCCGGGGAGGAGAAAGGCACAGGTTGAGACCTGGAGCTCCTCCATGTTCTGCACACACTGAGACACCCTGGGAATCCCAGATCCACCATCTGTCGTCTCTGGGAGAGTTGTCTCTTGCAGGAGAAACCATTCTACTAGTCTCCAGTCTTCAGCAAATTTTTGAGTCATTGAGAAAATAAAAATAAAGGGTAACCTCAAGCCCCTGTGCTCTGGTGGTGTTTGAAAGGGGACGGTCCCTGTCTCAGGGAGGGGTTTGGTGATGGTTGCAGCTTGGGGTTGAGCTGAGCAGGTGGGACCTGAAAT
>NW_020955980.1:0-5921 GCF_003031625.1 Empidonax traillii | reverse complement strand
TCCTCCCCCTGTCCTGGTTTAAGCTCTCCTGAAGGAAACATTTGCTTAGAGAGGCCTCAAACCCCCCCCCCCCCCAGGTCCTTCTCCATGAAATACCCCCCCTCCCAGTTTTGTGAAATCACCTGGTGCAGGCAGGGAAGGTGTCCACACAAATTCTCGGAGAGGGGCAGAGACAAATGGGAAGAGCCTGCAGTATCTCTCTGGACTGTAAACAAAGCATGAATTTGTATCTCTCTCAGTTAAATGAAACATAAGTGTTATCCTAAGGAGAAGTTATGAAGAAGACCAAACTCCTCCCTCTAAGCAATTGTAAATCCAAACTTAAGAGGCTCCAAATGAAAAGTATGAAGAAAGCAAAATGTTTCTGCCTCATCCAAGGAGAAGGGTCAGGTGATATGTCCCCCTGGAGTAGCTCTCTGTCCTCCAGAAGAGGAGGAGCTGTGGACGTGTGACCCTGCCAAACCAAGCCAAGCGCAGGCAATTCCCCACCAGAGCTGGTGCAGACGACCCCAGGAGTTGGCACAGGGCAGATTCCTGACGACAGGGACAAACCTGTTAGGGTGTTACAGGGATGTCTGTAAACCCCATTTTCCGTGGGGGTTGCCAGTGGAGTGGGAAAGGAAAGGAGGAGAACACGGTGAGAGCAGGAGCTGGAGGAGTAGCCCCAATGCTCCCAGCTCCCAGCCCTTGCCCAGCGCAGCAAAGCCCAAGCAAGCCCAGCCTGGACTTGCCAGCCCCATCTTCCCAGCTCAGGAGCTGTGTCAGAGAGAACAGGCCGGGCTGGGCGATTCTCCCTGGGCACTGGCTGTGCTGGAGCACTGCCTGGGCTGGCTGAGGGAGGACCTCACTGGAACAGAGGTTGTGCTGCTGTTCAGCTCTTGCACGTGAACCTTTAGAGGGAAAAGGAAAGCTCTTTCTTTCCCCTGCTGGCTGCAAGCCCTGCACAAGCCTCCAGCCCTGGGATACAGGAGAGCTGCAGGGAGCTGGGCCCTCTGCCTTCAGTTTTGCTGAAGGGGGCAGTGGTGACATCCCAGGAGACCAGTGACATGACAGGGCTCTGGTGACACCACAGGGGACATCAGTGGCATCACAGGGACATGGTGCTACCACTTGGGACAGGGGTGACATCACAGAGACAGCAGTGACATTTTGGGCACACAGGGACCACCCTTGGGGACAGCAGTGACATCACATGGGACAGTGGTGACATCTCATGGGACAGCAGTGACATCGCTGGAGACCAGTGACATCACAACTGTCTGATAATGTCACAGGGACTGTGATGACACCAACTGGACAGCTGGGACATCATTGGCAACACCAGAGACATCACAGGGACAGTGGTGACATCACTGGGGATGGCGGGGACGTTTGAGGGTTTTTGGGAGGGCACCTGCCCTTCAAGCGGCACCCAGCACACCCCAAAAAGTGCTGGGACCCCCCTAAACCGAGGGGAAAAGGGTGGGAGAGGTCAGAAGAGTGAGGAGGGCAGCGGGGCTTTGGCTTCCTGTCCTCTCCTGCCTGTGACAGCGTCGTGTCCCCACCCTCGGGTCCGTGTCCCCAGACCTGTGCCCCCTTGGCTCTGCCGGGACATGAAGGAGGACCAGGTCGGATACATGGGCTGAGACTGATGGGCTGAGTGGGGGCTGAGGGGAGCCCCCCGTGTCCCCGGGGTGCAGGGACTGGGAGGTCGTGTCAGCTGGGCCCCCCTACCTTGGTGGGGGAGAGGAACTCGAGGGGGTGGTACTGGGGCGGGATGATGCCACCCCTCATGTCCCCAAGAGCTGCTCAGGGTGGGGAAACTGAGGTACGGATTGAGGGAGGAGGGGCTGGCAGGGCTTTTCTGGAGGCTGTGGTTGGCTGCTGTGCCACCCCCATGCTGGGACCACCAAAAGAGGAAAGAAAGCCCTGAGCCTCTGTCTCTCAAGAGCAGGTGGTTCACAACCCTTGGCACTACAAAAAGAGCAAGAGCCTCCTGTGCAAAGCACTTAGAGGTTTGCAATTCAAAAGAGTAGATCTCCAAAACATTCTCTCTTGGCACACTTCCTGGTGGTGTGTTCTTTTCAGCTTCTGTGTGTTACTTCCGTGGGAGTCCTTGTCCCCTAGCATCCTTTCAACTGAACACTCCTCTCCAGAGTGTTGTGCGATCTTCTCGGCTGCAAAGAGAAGGGCGAGTGCAGCAAAGTCGTTTTGAACGGCTCGTCTCACTCTGTGGTGGCTGAAGCGGACACTCTCGACTTGCAGGGAAGCGCTTGCCTGTAAGCGCTTCAGAGTACGTCTAGCTGAAATGAACGAGCAGCGCGTTGTCATATGTGCCAAGTGGAAAGACTTCGAAGCAGAAAGAGACTGCCAATGCTTAGAAGTTTGCAATTCAAAAGGGTAGATCCCCAAAACATTCTCTCTTGCCACACTTCCTCGTAGTGCCTTCTTTTCAGCTTCTTGTGTGCTGTTTCACTGGGAGTCCTTTTCCCCCTGCATCCTTTCAACAGCACAGCCCTCTCCAGAGTGTTGCGCGTTCTTCTCGGGTGCAAAGAGAAGGGCGAGTGCAGCAAGGTCGCTTTGCCCGGCTCGTCTCACTTTGCGGCGGTTGAAGCCGACACTCTCGACTTGAGGGTAAGCGCTTGTCTGTGAGCGCTTCAGAGTACGTCTAGCTAGGATGAACGTGCAGCGCGTTGTCATATGTGCCAAGTGGAAAGGCTTCGAAGCAGAAAGGAACTGCCAATGCTTAGAAGTTTGCAATTCAACGGGGTAGACCCCAAAAACTTTTTCTCTTGGCACACTTCCTCATACTGCCTTGTTTTCAGCTGCTTGTGCGCTAAAGCCCTTTCAACCAAGCAGAGTCCAAAACGTCCGCATCAGCACATGCAGTTGAAAGGAACCAGACAAAGAGAAGTTCTTGCGTTTCCCTTCCTCCTTGCAGCCGAGAAGAACGTGCAGAGCTCTGTGGAGGAGTGTAAAGTTGAAAGGATGCAAGGGGAAAAGGACTCCCACTCAAATAAGTGAGCCTTGAACTGTGCAGTTGGAAGGAGTGAGTCACTGAAAGTTTTCTGTCTTGACACACTTCCTTTTTCGAGCTTTTGTCTAAAGAAGCAGAGTGTGGATCCCGGTTGTGTGAGGGAGAGTTTTGCTGGTACGTGGAGGGAAGAAGTGCAATGCTTGGTGTGATACTTTTTGGTTTCAAGAGAGAGAGGATACCTAGCTGTGAGTTTTCATTTTAGGATATTTGGCATGGGCTCATATGCAGGACACTCCAGAGGTATCAGCTCAAATCTCTGGGAGCTAAAGAGAAAAAGGGACGCTGTCTATGTGAGAAGGAAATCGCCTAGCTCTCGTGTGCAGTGTGTAGCTAGCTGAAGGGTGGCGAGGAGCAGGGCGAAGTGGCCACGTCTCTCTTTTTTGTACGGCAGCGGCAGAGCGAACTCTCTGGACTCTGCAAGCATGGAAGTGCTTCAGGTTACAAGCAGCTGAGTACAAGGCACCACTGGAGAAGTGTCTCAAGAGAGAAAGCTTGTCAGGACCTATCCTCTTTAATTGCAAATTTCTAAGCATTGGCAGTCCCTTTCTGCTTTGAAGCCCTTTCCACTGCACACATCTGAAGACACACGGCATGTTCTTCTCAGCTAGATGTACTCTGAAGCGTTTTCAGGCTGGCAGAGTCCAGGTACTTCTTTCTGCTGCTGCCACACGGGAAAGCAAGGTAGGGCAAAAGACTGCCACCTTCGCCTTGCTCCTTGCTGGCGTTCTGCTAGGCACTGAACACAAGAGCCTGGCGGTTTCCTTCTCGCACGGGCAGAGTCCTTTCTTCTCTTTGGTTCCCGCAGATCTGACTTGATACCCTTAGAGAGGCCAGCAGATGAGCCCATGCCAAATGTCCTAAAAGGAAAACCCACAGCTAGGTATCCCCTCTCCCTTAAAACCACAAAGCACCACACCAAGCACCGCACTTCTTCCCTCCACGTACCAGCAAAACTCTCCCTCACACAACCGGGATCCACACTCTGCTTCTTTAGACAAAAGCTCGAAAAAGGAAGTGTGTCAAGACAGAAAACTTTCAGTGACTCACTCCTTCCAACTGCACAGTTCAAGGCTCACTTATTTGAGTGGGAGTCCTTTTTCCTTTGCATCCTTTCAAACTTCTAAGCGTTGGCAGTCTCTTTCTGCTGCAAAGCCTTTCCACTTGGCACATATGACAAGGTGCTGCACGTTCATCCTAGCCAGACGTACTCTAAAGCGCTTACAGACAAGTGCTTACTCGCAAGTCGAGAGTGTCGACTTGAACCACCGCAGAGTGAGAGGAGCCGGGCAAAGCAACCTTGCTGCATTCGCCCTCCTCCTTCCAACCGAGAAGAACGCGCAACTCTCTGTGGAGAGTTGTACAGTCGAAAGGATGCAAAGGGAAACTCACTCCTAGTCGAATGGCAGTGCCTTGAAACTTGCAGTTGGAAGGGGAATGACACTGAAAACCTTCGCTCTTGGCACGTTTCTCTTTTTGAGCTGTAGCGCACAGTGTGGATCTCGGCTGTGCGATTGAGAGTTTTGCTGGTATGTGGAAAGAAGAAGTGCAATGCTTGGTGTGGTGCTTTTTGGTTTCAAGAGAGAGAGGATACCTAGCTGTGGGTTTTCCTTTTAAGACATTTGGCAAGGGCTCATCTGCTGGCCTCTCGGAGGGTATCAAGTCAGATCTGTGGGAGCCAAAGAGAAGAAAGGACTCTGCCTGTGCCTTGCAGAGTAGCTGGGACTGGTCCTGCTGCAGGGCTGTGCTTGGCATGGCGTTTCCCACAAGGAGGGGTTGGGTCGAGTGGGAGCCCTGCCTCACCCCCTACTGCGGTCGCTGCACCTACAGGGCCCCCGCTTTCATTTTCCGGCACTGCGAGCCCGGAGCACGGTCCACATTTACCTGTCCCTTGGGAGCAGAATCCTCCTTGCAATGTCCTCGTTCCCCTTGGCCTCCACCCTACTCTGCATCCACAGGGCTCCAAGAGCCCCAGTATCTACGGGAGGATATGACCTTAGAGACAAGATAGATCCCAGCTGATGAACCTCCCAATGTCCTCATGGTAGCAACTGGGCAGCCTCGGCCCAATGCTGAAGGACCTTGGGTGGGAGGGAGGGAATCATGAGACCTTTAGTGGTTGTGCCTGCCTGGGAGCTGGACCTGCTACCGGGGAGGAGAAAGGCACAGGCTGAGACCTGGAGCTCCTCCATGTTCTGCACACACTGAGACACCCTGGGAATCCCAGATCCACCATCTGTCGTCTCTGGGAGAGTTGTCTCTTGCAGGAGAAACCATTCTACTAGTCTCCAGTCTTCAGCAAATTTTGGAGTCAGTGAGAAAATGAAAATAAAGGGTAACCTCAAGCCCCTGTGCTCTGGTGGTGTTTGAAAGGGGACGGTCCCTGTCTCAGGGAGGGCTTTGCAGCTTGGGGTTGAGCTGAGCAGGTGGGACCTGAAATACTGCAATTTTTTGTCCTCTTGCTCCATCCCTCATTCCAGAAGATGTTGTTGATGCCAGTTCTCATTGCAGGCAGGAGAGAGGGACGGTGCTTTCGCGTTTCTGCCGCAGTTGTTTTGAACACTGTCTTCATTCTGACTCACATCCCACCTTTGTTCATCTCTTCTGCAATAATTCACTTGCAACTGGTCTCTGAACTGTGTCTCTGCCCCAGGGATGGGCACAGCATGCACCAAATCTGACCCTCCTAGTGCAACTACCAGAGCATCGTCCTGCAGCCCTGGACTCTCCTGTCCTATCTGAGACACACTTGTGCAGCTCTCCAGGGGATGGATGGGGAGTACCAGGACAGGTTCCGTAAAGGGAGGTGTGTGGGACTGGAGGTGGGAGAGGAGAAGACCTTTATGCCCCTCGTGTGAATCCCTTGGGAGGAAACTCTGCCCCTCCTTGATCTGAGGCATTTTCCAGT
>NW_020955979.1:285501-292376 GCF_003031625.1 Empidonax traillii | reverse complement strand
CTGATCACGATTGCTATCAGTAGCTGTGTGGTGATAGCCATCTTGGGGAATGTAGGATCGATGTGTTAAAATACTGTCATAAAATTCCTTGTCTTCTGGTTAGTCAATGCTGGAGAAAGTGGCTGGGGCAAGAGCTTAAAAAAAACAAACCCCAAGCCAAAACCAAACCATCAAACCACAAACCCCTAAAAAAAAAAAAACCAACAAAACCTCCACGAAACAAACAGCAAGAACAAACAGACAAAAATCCTCACAGTTTGTGAGGCTTAGTGTTCCAGATAGCTATAACTGGTGTCCAGCCCTACGTGGCCATGTAAAGGTCAAAGATCTGAATTGGAAGAGTGAAACGGATGAGAACTGTATAAGTAAATTAGATCATGGCACTATCTGATTGGAAAAATGCTATATTGTTGCTGTGGTCATCTAACGTGTTGGTTAGACACTCTGAATAGTTTTTTCTAGCAGGAGAGAATGCAAAGAAGTGTAGTGAACAAGCAAGTACACTTAAGTACGTAACATTTAAGGGCAGATTTCCTCTTTATTTGGCAGCGTGGAAATTGGTCGTTTAGACTTTTACTGATCATAGATGATACCTCAGCTACTATTACTGCCTAGATCCAGGCCTGGTCTATATATTACTGGAGTTTTTGAAGTTACTTTAAAAAAAATCGAACTGGTCATTTTCTAAGGCCTAGTTTGCTAGAAGTGGCATGACTTTTTGCAGAAATTGTGTGTGGTGATTTACTGCAGTGCCTGGTGAGGCCCCACCTGCAGTACTGTGTACAGCTCTGGGGTCCCCAGCACAGGAAGGACACTGGCCTGTTGGAGTGAGTCCAGAGGAGGAGCACCAAGGTGATTGGAGGGATGGAGCACCTCTACTATGAGAAAAGGCTGAGAGAATAGGGATTATTAAGCTTGGAGAAGAGAGGGCTCCAGGGTGACCTTATTACAGCATTTCAGTACCTGAAGGAGACCTACAAGAAAACTGGAGGGGAGCTGTTCACAAGGGCAGGTAGTGACAGGACAAGGGGGAAAGACTTCAAACAAGACTTAGGTTTGGATGTTAAGAAGAAATTTTTCACTGTGAGGGTGGTGAGGTGCTGGAGACTTGTTGCACAGAGAAATTGTGGATGTGTGAGAGGTGTCCCTGCCCATGGCAGGAGAGTTGGAAGTAGATGATCTTTAAGGTCCCTTCCAACCCAAACCACTCTATGATTCTATGCTTATTGAAGCAAAATTGCTGTTTGTACTTTGTTGGCTTCTGGGTCTCATTTGTCACATTGACAGGTGACTGGAATTGCTCTGGTTTTCCTCTTAATGCAGCTTCTGGTTTTGAAGCATTGCAGGGAAGAAACCCTAAACCTGGCATAGCATCACAGAAATATTAAGCTTAAGGGAAACTTTGGCAATAAATGTGCATGCTCTGATGATGTTATGCAGAAGGAAAATGTCACTGTTCCACCTCTGTTATTACAGTGCTGTAGTGTGTCAAGTTTGTTGTTCAGTAACACTGATACAACGACCTGGGTGGGAAGGACTTTGAGATGTGAGGCTGGGAGTAGTTATGGCTCTTTTGCAGTAACAGGTGGTATTTTCAGTGAGGTTGTCTTCCTATTATTGTAGCTGGCCTGACCTCAGTGTAGGTTGAGATGTAATAGGAGCCAAGAATCCTGTGAATTTTTAAACTTTCTTTGGAAGAAGAGAGGTTGGTTTTATTCCTTGTAAATGAACATAGTACATGTAGCAAGTATAGGGGGATATTTAGTAAATTAACCCTAGTTAAGTTTTAACCCTAATGAGTTTTGAACTCAAGTTCATATTTAACAAGCCAATTAATGGTATTTTTTGGGGAGAGCAAGAGTTGAGGTGCATAAACAGAAAATGCCAGCTGCAGTCATTTCAGCAGTAAGATGCTAATGAAATGGTAGCAATTAGTTCAGATCATGATTAGTTGGTTAACAAAACCTGAAAAGCTTAATGTTTCTTGGTGATAAATGACAGTTGCAGCTGAACTGTGTAGGTGATTATCAAGGTGAGGAAGTTATAGATTGGGCCTGGGCTGTGTGAACATGATGGAATTTCCAAAGAATGATTTCAAACAAAGGAGTCAGACAGAAAATGCAGATGGTGGTGTGCAGCACGGAAAGCAGAAACACTGGAGTGTTCACTTAGTGAATAGGTGGGTAACCACTTTTAGTGATCAGAGTCAAGCACAAACAAAATGCTGTGGATGATGAAATAATAGAGAAAATGCATGTTAGTCATGGTAGAAATACAACACTGGTAATGGAGCTATTTGTTTTCATGGATATTGTTGAAAGAAATGTCTCCTGACAGAGCTGTTTAGACATGGGATGTATATATAAGAGATTCTCTACTTTTCCTTTTGCTTGTTTGGTGGAATTATTAGGACCTGGAAGGGAGGGGTGAGCGTGAGACCAAAAAAGGAACTCTGAAAGTTTTGAGGAAGGGAGTAAAGACAAAGTGCTGGAGAAAACAGGCAACAGTAACAACTAAGAGATGTGTTCTCTCTGAGAATTTTTACACTTGCTTGCTGTGATACTACATATGATTGGTGCTATGTTATGGTGTGGGAAAGATGAACCCAGTGCAAAGTGAGAGGGAGGAGATGACTATCAGTAGCATATAGAGGGAGTAGGTGGTTGTTAAGTAATATTCTAAATAGTTTTGTTGAAAGCTTGTCTTCTCAAGTTTCATTTAATAAAAAAGGAAAGATGGAGTTCTTCCATATGGAGATTGTAGGAACATTGCTTTAGCTCTCCTACTACACACCTGCAGTACCTCCTTTGTAACTGGAATTGGTGCTTTAAACTTGATAGGCTAGTCTGTCTTGTGGAGAGTGTTTTAAACTACTTTCACAGTGCATCCATGCACAGAACAAACATAATGTAATTTAACTGCTGTGTGGGAAACAATAGTGGTGTGCATTAGGTCAAGTTAGTCACAGAGAGCACAGCTCTCTCAAAGCCTGTACTGTTGTGGCACTGCTACTGTTACAAGCACTGCTAACCAGTGAGCCATTCCTCAGTCTTAGACCATTTTCTTACAAAGGCAAAGCACTGTTTTATTAAAGTCTTTGAAGATAACTTATGATGATGTGCTTTTCAGTTATTTACAGGTCTAAGAGCTCCTGCCCGTGGTTTATTGCTGTTCGGCCCACCAGGAAACGGGAAGACAATGTTGGTGAGAAAATTACTTCACGCATGAGTTGGTGGGCTTAAAATGTAACCAGGAAGGGTACCTTTTAGTTTGGCTTGTGTGGTAATAAACTGTATGTTCTTCTTGAATATGTATTATGGTGTCATTTTATATACAGAAATGTGAAATTGTTCCTAACTCTGGATTTTATGGAGAAATACATTTCGAAAATGGGGAGGGAGCACAGTAGCAAGAAAGAGGATTGTCTCACACACTGATGTGCGAAGAGTGTAAGGGCTGTTGAACTGTCGGGCTGCAGCTTGTTTTCTCAGCCTGATGTACTAGATTTGGGGAACTGGAGTGAAATGGCTGTGCATCAGCCAGGGAGCATTGAGTGTCCTGATGCAGCTGAGCTGGGCACAGCATCCTGCATCACATGGCATGGCTGCAGCTGCACACTCTCTTTGCTGGCACTAGAGCTGGATCAGCTCTGAAGTGCAGGAGTGTGAATGTTGAGGAGCCCCCTTAGGCTCAACTGTTGTGTTTTGCATACTAGAACATAATTGCTGATCACTAAAATTAAACTGTATAACCAGGCAATCATAATTTCTTGAATATGCTGAAATTGTTGAAGAAGGCAATCTTGAATGAGCATTCTGACTGAACTGATTGTATTTACTAGCTTTCAGGAAAGCTGCTTGTTTTATAGATAGGGTAAGGAGAAAAAAAAAAAACCCACCATAATTTTTAATGTGATTTGATCCAACTGCTGCCTTAAATTACCACACAAAATTAGTTAAAGTCGATTCAGATGTCTACTCAGGATAGATTGAAAGGAGTTGGGGTCTTGTATTCTTCAGTAAGCAAGTTGTACTTGGCTATGGAATAAATGTGATTAGAGAAGTCTAAGGGAGTCTGGAAATTTCTTTAGTGGTTTGCCTGCTTATCCGTTCTTATTTGTAAGTGGCCTGTACAGAAGTTTTCTGTCCCATTTACAAGGTGTTCTCTTTGAAGAAATAGGGTTTTTCAAAACCATAAATCAGGACATGAATGCTTGCTATGGAAGAAGAGAACTATCTTCAGTGTGATGTTTCAAAAAGTACTTTTTTTTTCCCCCCATTCTCCTAGGCCAAAGCAGTTGCTGCAGAGTCAAATGCTACTTTCTTTAATATAAGTGCAGCGAGCCTAACTTCAAAATACGTAAGTAGCAGCTGGAAATTATGTTGATCTGAAAACACACATCCTGTAGTTTGGTCTTGAGAAAGCTAGAGATGTCTGGGTCCTTGGTGACCTGTTAGCCTGTAGTGACCATAGTTTTTAAAAAGTGACTTGTGAAGTAAAAAAATTCAGTTTGTACTTGTGATAAATAATGTGAAAGGTTTTTGCACTTCAGGATGACCCTGACTGTCCTGTAGGTGAGTGGTTGTGGAGTTTTTCTTTTTTAAAAACTAAATTAAGTGGGTCCCAGCTACCTTTAACTCTCTTTAATTTAGGCACCAAAATCTCTTGACAGTTAACTGAATTGTGATCATAAGTGAAATTGTAATGCTTCTTTTAAGACATATGTAGCACTGAACTAGTGATAATCTGAGTGTGTATAAATGGACTGAGTACAACTGGCTATCAGCAAGGTTTTCTGTAGGCCACTTACATTGCTGTCTTGTGGTAAAAACTTTCTAAACTCCCTCCAAAACCAATTTATTGTTGTTTTAGGTTGGCGAAGGGGAGAAGCTGGTGCGTGCTCTATTTGCTGTAGCCAGAGAACTTCAGCCTTCTATAATTTTTATTGGTAAGACCTTAAATGTTGACTCTTGTTTATTTTCTTAAATAATCCTACTTATTAAATTGGAATAATTGGATAAACTTCTTTTGGGTAATTCTGCGCTGCAGGACAAGTGTCTCAGATGTGACCTTGTGGCTTATCAGTTGTTCCATACTAGAGCATGTTAAATTACTGTTTTGTTATTTAATTGGTGTTAATAGTGTGAAGAAATGCCCTCAGAACCACAAATACTGTGCTGACTCTACAGAGTAAGTCCATTTATTTATTAAACTTCAAACATGAATATTGGTTTTGCTTGTCCTCCGCTGCAGTTTTATCAGCAAGAATTTTTTTCCTCTCCTCTGTGCTTGGTATTACATAGTCAAAGGACAACACATTACACAAGCTTTTAAACTTTACTGAGATCTATCTGTCTCCTAAGAAATAAAGATGTGATCTCTCTTATGGAGCCCTGTGTTAGCAAAAGAACTTAGGCAAATATGAAGACTTTGATGTTGTATCCTTAATTAAGATGTAGTTCTTTGTTTTTTAGATGAAGTTGATAGCCTTCTATGTGAAAGACGAGAAGGTGAACACGATGCTAGCAGGCGTTTAAAAACAGAATTTTTAATAGCATTTGATGGTGTAAGTATTTAGTCTTGGGTATTGTTTGATTTAGCTGAATTGGCTAATGTAGTGGGTGCCAGTACAAGCTGTAGATAAAGTACAAAAGATTTGGCTGCTGGGGGCTTAACTCTGTCTCCCTTCTTTTTTCTGTTGCTGTTAATTTTTTACCTGCTTACTGTGGTATATTCTGGAAAACTCAATCTGAAGTTTAAGGTAGTAATCTGGAGATGAGCTGAAGTAACGGGTTGAAGAATGATGCACACAGAAGAAAGGATAAGAAATGGCAATAATAAAGGAGCTGTGAGGACAAACGTTCTTACAGAGCAGGAGGGACATTTGAGGGTTAGAGAGAGTTGAGGGTTTTTCTTGGCATTGTGAGCTAGAGAAGACAGGATACAGTATGAATATATTTAATAGCAGGTATGCATTATCCAAAAAAGAAGAACTAGGCTTCAGAGTGGGACACACACACAAATGAGTATCAGAATATTTTTCTGTCACACAGCACTGTTTTCTTGTATTGAAGAAATTTAGTTCATGTTCCATTAGCACAGTGGAATATTGCTTCAGTGACGAAGCAATAGTAATGAGGTACAGGAGGAGAAGATAACTATATGGAGAGACAACAAAATTGGGAAAAACTCCAAAATGGATGGATCAGGACAAGTAATGCAACATGATGGTGATATGCAGAAATTATTACACACACACAGTTTTCTCTTAGAACTAAAAGGGCAAATTAAACATAAATATTAAGTTAGCAAACTTTGCATTAAGGGTAACTATATCATACAACATTTTTGTGGAAGCTTTTGAACTTTGTAAGGTAGCAGTGAACTTTAGTCTATGAAGAATTGGAAACCAGGTGAATAACAACATGTCTCTGACACCCCAAAGTTTTCTCCAAGGTTTGGAAGCTATAAGTCTCCCTATTATTTGGTATAAAATTAAGTCTTACAATTGAGTGAATTGGGAGGGAAGTTTGCTGTATCTTCCTACTGTTGAACAGCTTCTCATTTTGATTCCCAGATTCTTGGGCGACCTGTTTTAGATGAATCTCTGATCTGGTGTAGTGGTTCTAGCTATAGTTTAAAGTTTTGATTCTCCCTCTGTAGGCTTCAAAACAATCTTTGGTATTAAAACTACAACAGTAGGAAGTCTAGCTTTTAAAACGTAATTATCTCTGGATGACTTAACTTCTGAGTGCCTTTTATAGTATCAAGTTTCTCCAGCAAGACTTGTCAAGCAATATAACTTGGGCATAGTATCAGTGTCCTCTGTTTACATTCTTTTTTCTTTTTTTTCTCCTTTCTTTTTTTTTCTCCTT